>NC_142011.1:7136860-7279360 GCF_049901735.1 Notechis scutatus | reverse complement strand
CTAAAAAGAGACTCCTTTGGTCTTTTTAGCTGCCAGAAAAAAGGGAGTGTGGGGGGGAAACAGTGCATTCCTTAAGTGCCTAGATAATCACCCTGGCAGCCCAAAGTTGTCGGAGCGCAAGAATGTTACTGGAGAGCATGATTGATGACTCCTGCGGATGGAGGAGAAAACCAGGATCAAGGGGGAAAGGAATGATGTGTTTTAGTATCGGCTGCATCCAGCTAACACCAACATGGCCACTTCTAATAAATCAAGTTTCTTTTCTCTGAGAGATATGGCTAGAGACTTTTGATTTGAATGAGGGTGGATTTGTTGGAGCCCTGACGCACAATAGATACAAACTCAAGGTAAACCGCACCAAACTCGATTGCAGGAAATACGACTTCAGCAACAGAGTGGTCAACGCCTGGAATGCACTACCTGACTCTTCCCCAAACCCCAAAAACTTTAACTTTAGACTATCGACTGTTAATCTCACTCCATTCCTAAGAGGTCTGTAAGGGGCATGCATAAGTGCACCAATGTGCCTACCGTCCCTGTCCTAATGTTCCCTTTTTAGTCGTATCCATTTCATGTATTAATAAACATGTTTATACTTATATCTGTTATATAATACATGCTTGACAAAATAAATAAATCAATAAAATAAATAAAGCTCCCAAAACTTCTGAAGGCAACTTCTGTTCCATTGGCTGATGGTCCTCACTGTCAGAACATTTCTCCTTATTTCTAGGTTGAATCTCCCCTTGATCAGTTCCCATCCATTATTCCTTGTCTGGCTTTCGGGTGCTTTAGAAAATAGCTTGACCCCTTCCTCCTCTCTGTGGCAGCCCCTCAAACATTGGAAGGCTGCTATCCTGTCTCCCCTGGTCCTTCTCTTCCCTAGACTAGCCAGGCCCAGTTCCTGCAACCGTTCTTCCTATGTCCAATAATCTTGGTTGCTCTTCCCTGCACTCTCTGGCCCCTGGTGTCCAAAAAGTTGGGGGCCACTAGTATAGGTGATAGATTAGAATAGAATAGAGCTGGAAGGGACCTTGGAGGTCTTCTAGTCCAGCCCCCTGCTCAAGCAGGAGACCGTATACCATTTCAGATAAGTGACTGTCCAGTCTCTTCTTAAAAACTTCCAGTGATGAAGCGCCCACAACTTTTGGAGGCAAGCTGTTCCACTGAATATCTGGCTTTGAGAGTCGTAACTGTGAGAGGGATCTTAGAATCTTAGATATGGCTAGAGCCGTGGTGGTTGCAGTGGTTAGAATGCAGTATGACTGACTCTGCCCACTGCCAGGAGTTCGATCCTGACCGGCTTAAAGTTGACTCAGCCTTCCATTCATCCGAGGTCAATAAAATGAGGAGTCAGATTGTCAGGGGCAAATATACTGACTCTGTAAACCATTTTAGAGAAAGCTGTAAAGCACTGTGAAGTGGTATATAAGTCTATGTGTTCTCGCTATTGCTATGAGCCAGCAGTGTGCAGCAGTAACCCAAAAAGCCAATGCAGTCCTAGGCTACATCAGCAAAGGGATAGAATCAAGATCATGTGAAGTGTTAATACCGCTTTGTAAAGCTTTGATAAGGCCACACTTGGAATACTAAATCCAATTCTGGTGACCACAATGTAAAAAAAGATGTTGAGACTCTAGAAAGAGTTGGCCATAGTGAATGGATCGTGGGGAGTTGGCCACCAGGAATTGTCATATTACATTTTAGTATGAGTCTTAAATTCCTTTCATTTGATCATTGTTTTGATTGCAACTTTATATGAGAGATTTTCTCTAAGGTATAAAACTTGCTGGGGTTACACTTTTATGTGCAATATTTATTAGAGTTTTATACAAAAGTTTGAAACTCTGTGGATAGGTGTTAAAGTTCCCCAAAGAATTGTATTTAGTATTTCAATAATATATAGCCCACATTTGTAACACTCATATATTTATATTGATGATAAAAAAAAGAAGTCTTTAACAGAAACAGGATTGTTAGCTATGTGTGAATGATTTTAGTGCTCAGCAGCAGCCAAATATTCCAGAGCACAGAAATAGTACAGTACTTAGAATAACCGGACATTCTATGATAAATAATAATGTCATATAATGAGGCAATGATAACACCAGTTCTCCAAACACAGAATTTTATTTGTCTCACAGCACAGTTTCCCAAGAAAAGAGCCATTTGCACAGAGCAATAGTCATAAAAAGCTGGGTCGTATCATATCAAAATCACAGATGTTTTAATACATAATTAAGAACATTGCATTACAGAGCAATAAAGCTAGGTTTTCCATCTCTGATGTATTGTGGGGCCTTCTGGAAGAGGAAGGAGGAGGAGGAGAGGATGAGGAGGAGAGAAGGAGAAGGAGAGGAGGAGAAGAGAAGAGGAAGAGAAAACAAAGGGAAAGAAAGGGAAAGGTGAAACCAGAAGAAAAGGAGAAGAACAGAAAAGGGAGATGGAGAAGGTGAAAAAAGGGGGAAGGAGAAAAATCCGTATCTCAGAAGGCAAAACTTTCAGCATGCCCTAGTAAACTTCTCCTTATGAGAAGGGGCCTCCTAGTCCTATGTACAAATGGTGTGACATTGTTAAAATGCTTCCTACCAACTCCTGTCCTTGTTTAATTTTCTTTGCACATAGACAGTCCTTCTGGAGGTGATCCACGTTTTTGTTGCTTCAGGACAGTTCTGTGAAATAGGTCAATAGGTCTTCAACTTTGTTGGCCTTAGAGAAGAGTTTTGGAGCCTTGTTTTTCAACCTTGGCTACTTTAAGAGGGGTGGACTTCAATTCCCAGAATTCCCCAGCCAGCCTTCCTTCCTCATTTCTCTTCCCCTCTCCTTCCTTCTCCTCCTTTCCTTTCCTTTCCTTCCTCTTTCTTTCTTTTTTTCCCTTCCTTCCCTTCTGTCCTCTTTTCTTCCTTTCTTTTCCTTCCTTCCTTTTTTCCTTCCTTCACTTCCTTTTCTTCATTCCTTCCTCTTTCCTTTCTTCTTTCTTTCTTTTCCTTCCTTCCTTTTTTATTTCTTTTTCTTTCTTCTTTCCTTCCTTCCTTTCTTTTTTTCTTTCTCTTTCTTCCTTTCCTTCTGTCTGTCTTTCCTCCCTCCCTCCCTCCTTCCCTCAAACATATGACTCCTGTTTCATCGTGCGATCAATTTTTGCTCACTGAACAAGATGTTGACAATTAACCAGCCATCAAATTTGCATCGTGTTCTAATGTTTTCCCCTTGGGTCTGCTCCTCTGGGAGGCTGCTTGCATTGGGTACAGAGTTCGCTCCCTCCCCGAATGTCCCCCTCGCTAGCAGGGGCCCCCAGACCCGCTCAGGTCCGGCCTCTGTCCTCAAAAGTGAAGCTCAGCCAGTCCGGATTCTGCTGCGAGACCCTGTCAGGGCTGGGGGGACCTTCCTCCTGCTGTGGGAGACTTATATTTATATATTTATATTTATATTATTTATATTTATATATATATATATATATATATATATATATATATATATATATATATATATATATATATAACAATTTAATTAAATTGGCCATTATATTTATATTTATATATATATATATATATATATATATATATATATATATATATATATATATATATATATATATATATATATATATATATATATATATAATTATATATATATATATATATATATATATATATATATATATATATATATTAAATTATTCGTATTGTGTTTCAGCAGTCATCTGCCATCATCAGGCATCAGAAGCCTGATGATGGCAGATGATTCTGCTGAACGTTCTAATATATAATATATATAAGACGAAAACTTAAGAAAACATATATATATATATATATATATATATATATATATATATATATATATATATATATAACAATTCTAATTAAATTGGCCAACAGGATTTACATTCTGTGCTCCTCCTCCTTTTCTCTCTCTACATGAACAAAGATATTCTCCTTCTCAAGAGGATATTTGCTAGCAGATAAAGATTGGATCAGCAAGGACATCCTAGGCAGAAAAAGCAATTTTTGCAATCATTTACACTGTAATATGAAGGCTACATTAGAGCTCTGCTCCCTTGGCTGATTGGCAATTAGAAATTGTCCTCAATGTCTACTTAATGGTTTATATTAAGGATACCCATCCTTCCTCACCAGCTCTCTAAAGCGACAATTACTCAACTCTTCAGAAAGTGCAACCAGTGGTGCAGTGGTGGGGTTCAAATTCTGTGGGCGTAGCTTGGTGGGCGTGGCAGGGGAAGGATACTACAATCAGAGGTGGGATTGGCCGGTTCTCTGAACTACTCAAAATTTCTGCTACCGATTCTCCAGAACTGGTCAGAACCTGCTGAATTCACCACTCAGTGAGCATTGCGTTCTGACAAATAAGTCACTCCAAAGCTCTACCAGCCTGGAGATCCTTAACAATTCAGTGAATGTCATGGAAACCAGGAAAAGGTTGATTGTATTTAAAATCCGATTTCAAGCAGATGTGGGGCATAACCCAATCGGCCTCACACCAACATGAAAACCATTTTGGAAATATCTTTTGTCCTGCTGATGCCTCAACGCTGCCTCCATCTTATCCCTCATCCCCGTCAGGGAGACAGGATCCCGCCTTCCTCTGCTGTATGTGTTGTAGTATTTTTGCCCCTTAGTCAGGGGTGGGATTCAAAAATCTTAGCAACTGGTTTGCTGCCCAGTTGCTGGGTGGGCGTGGCCATGGTGGGCGTGGCCTACCGGAACTTCCGGGAGGGCCGTTTTTCGCCTTCTGAAGAGACCAGAGGCTTTCCTCGGGCCTCTGAAGGCCCTCCAGAAGCCGGAAACAGGCTCATTTCCGGACTTCTGGGAGGACCGTTTTTCACCTTCCCCAGAGTCCGGAGGCTTCCCTCAGGTCTCTGAGAGGGCGAAAATGGCCTCCCCCAGGCTCTGGAGGCTCTTTGGAAGCCAGAAACAGGCCCATTTCTGGACTTCCGGTACTTCCAGGAGGGCCATTTTTCGCGTTCCCCAGAGTCCGGAGGCTTCCCTCAGATCTCTGGGAGGGTGAAAATGGCCTCCCCCGGGCTCTGGAGGCTCTCCAGAAGCCAGAAACAGGCCCCTTTCCAGGCTTCCGGTACCTCCGGAAGGCCTGTTTTTCCCCCTCCCAGAGCCTCTGCACAGACTCTGCACTTACCTGCATCAAAAATGGGCCATATGAAGACTCCTGGGAGGGGAGGGGAGGACAGGGACAGCCAGTCAGTTCAAATATTGGTTTGGTGAACCAGGTGCAAATTTAACATCCAGTTCGTGAAAATTAGTCCGAACCGGTAGAATCCCACCCCTGCCTTTTGTCCACCACAAAGTATGTCAAATCTCTTGTGTTTGGTCACTTTGGAGGAATCTCAGTGCCTGAGGACAGAGTCAGTTGGAGCAGGAGAGGAAATCCCCTACAGAATAACAGTTGGAAGGGTCTTTGGGGGTCTAGTCCAACCCTCTGCTCAAGGAGGAGACCCTATACCATTTTAGAATCAACAATGGGGCAGCACATCTAATGTTGGGATTGTTTTCTGGCACTGAAGAATAAATAGAAAGCACTACAGATAGGCCAGTCCTCAAATTACAACCACAATGCAGTTATTAAATGAGATATATTATGGGACTGACCTGATTTTAAAGCCATTTTTACCACTTTTCCTTCTGGAAGATGAGGGTCTCTGGAGCCAAATTTGGGGAAATTTAGAGGCTGGGAAAGAAGATGGGAGGAAAGGAAATTCACTTGCCCAAAGAAGACCTGTGTTACACTGAGTGGAATGTAGGACAGCTAATATCATGACACACATATCTTCTTGCTTTGAGAAGATCCAAGTTCAACCAAATTAGGTGGACTCCGTCAAACTAACTTCCTTCTCCATCAAACCAGCTTTCTTCTCCATCAAACTTGCTTTTGAGATTATCCAAGTTCACTTGAATTAGGTGGACTCCATCAAATTAGCTTCCTTCTCCATCAAACTAGTTTCTTTTCCATCAAACTAGCTTCCTTCTCCATCAAACTAGCTTCCTTCTCCATCAAACTAGCTTCCTTCTCCATCAAACTAGCTTCCTTCTCCATCAAACTAGTTTCTTTTCCATCAAACTAGCTTCCTTCTCCATCAAACTTGCTTTTGAGAAGATCCAAGTTCACCTGAATTAAGTGAACTCCATCAAACTAGCTTCCTTCTCCATCAAATATGTTTTTGAGAAAATCCAAATTTACCTGAACTAGGTGGACTCCCATCAAATTAGCTTCCATCCTTCTCCATCAAACTAGTACAGATTTTGGGGAATGTCATTTAGGAGTTGACAGATCACACCCACCCCAACTCATTAGAAATTTAATCTACTTGGAGTTCTTTAAGGTTCTGGACATGGTAGGACTTCTCAGGGCAAGCTCTGCCTTTTGCCTTCCAGGAAACAAACCTTTCTCACAATTCAAGTGTTGCCTATTCTTGAAACATAGGTCAAGAGGTTGATCTTCTGCTTCTCCCCTCCCACATTTCAGCCATGCCCGAAGTTGCTCCATATCTCATTAGCTTTGTTCCTTGTTCCTGAAGCCCCCTGAAAAAAAGATGACCCACAGAACAAAATGGTTTGCAGTCCTAGGTGGACAAGAAGTGTTGGGACTTCCAGCAAAATCAACATATTAAATGCATGTGCGTATGCATGTATGCATGTATGCATATATGTTATATATATATATCTTTATACATATATATATATGTGTGTTTTCTTAAGTTTTCATGGGTATTTATATGTATGGTATTCAGCTTTGTTCAGGTATTTTCCCACGTCATTATAGTTGTGCTTTTAAAGTTGTAGCAACGTTTCGGCAGAATCTCATCTGCCATCATCAGGCTTCTGTGTTCGTCTATGACAGTCACAGACGAACACGATACAGAACCCGATGGCAGATGAGATTCTGCCAAACGTGCTACAACTTTAAAAGCACAACTATAATGACGCGGGAAAATACCCGAACAAAGCTGAATAACTTACATGTAAGTACCAAAACTTAAGAAGAAATATACAATAATATATACATATATATATATATATATATATATATATATATATATATATATATATATATATATATATATATATATATGTTTTCTTAAGTTTTCGTGGGTACTTACATGTATGGTGTGTGTGTGTGTGTGTGTGTGTGTGTGTGTATATATATATATATGTATGGTGTTCGGCTTGGTTCGGGTATTTTCCCATGTCATTGTAGTTCTTTTAAAGTTGTAGCAGCGTTTCAGCAGATCTCATCTGCCATCATCAGGCTTCTGTACAGAAGCCTGATGATGGCAGATGAGATTCTGCTGCTACAACTTTAAAAGAACTACAATGACGTGGGAAAACCCGAACCAAGCCGAACACCATACATGTAATACCAGAAAACTTAAGAATATATATATATATATATATATATATATATATATATATATATATATATATATATATATATATATATATATATATATAATATGTATGTGCGTATAAGTGTAATCATTAATTACTGGTTATCAGAAACATTTTCCATTAAAAAAATCTGTACATTCAGCAGCAGAGGAAAAAGACTTCACTTTTTTGTTTAAAATCGAATCTGAAGAGCCTGTTTACTTTTGCTCAGTGAAGTTTCCGAACCTTCATTCTTCATAACCTGCTATTTTTTAAAAAGAAAAAAGAAAATCCATTCTCCCAGGCACAATAATGGGGGGGGAAAAAACTTGTTTTCTCAGGCGCACTAAGGCCCAAGCACTGCATTTCACATCAATATTGATAATGAACATTCACAAGCTGCTTTTTGCAAAAGAGGCCAATGTTTTTATCAGGAAAAAAAATAGTTTTGTTTTCCTGAGGTTTCCCCCTACCACCCCCTTGTAGCTGAACCTCTTCCTGGTGAGACGTGGATATGGGTTTCACCTCGCAGCAAGATTGCTTCGGTTGATTTGTCTTCTCTCCGTCACTCGTAGAATCATAGACTGGAAGGGATTTTGAAGGTCTTCTAGTCCAACCCTCAAGCAGGGAAACTCCATCCCATTCTGGACTAATGGTGGTCCAATCTCTTCTTTAAAAGCCTCCAGTGGATGAAGCACATACAACTTCTGGTGGCAAGCTGTTCCACTGGTTGATTGTTCTCACTGTTGGAAATTTCCCCTCAGTTCCAGGTTGCTTGTCTCCTTGATTAGTTTCCATCCGTTGCTTCTTGTCCTGCCTTCTGGTGCTTTGGAGAAGAGGTTGACCCCCCTCTTCTTTATGGCAGCCCCTTAAATATTGGAAGACTGCCATCATGTCTTTCTTCCCTAAATCCTTCTTTGCTTGAAAAACTCCAGGGATGAAGCTTCCGTAACTTCTGGAGGCAAGCCATTCCATTGATTAATCATTCTTACTGTCAGGAAATTTCACCTTATTTCCAAGTTGGATTTCCCTCTGAGGATCTCAGGAGTGATAGAGAATAAACTGACTGCCCTCTTCTCTGTGACAGCCCCTCAAGTATTGGAAGATGCTGTCCTGTCACTCTTAATCCTTCTTTTCCTTAGGTAAGAGATACCTAGTTCCCTTAGCTGTTCATTGCACAATTTAGCCTCTAGATCCCTCATGATTTTAGGTCATTCTTCTCAACACTCTTTCTATGGCCTCAGCATTATTATTATTATTTTTTCTTCTTCTTCTTCTTCTTCTTCTTCTTCTTCTTCTTCTTCTTCTTCTTCTTCTTCTTCTTCTTCTTCTTCTTCTTCTTCTTCTTCTTCTTCTTCTTCTTCTTCTTCTTCTTCTTCTTCTTCTTCTTCTTCTTCTTCTTCTTCTTCTTCTTCTTCTTCTTCTTCTTCTTCTTCTTCTTTTCTATGTCTTTTTCTCTCCATCCTCCTTGGTGCCTTCCTGCTTTCCTTCCAGCATGGGGCCATTTTTAACAGATTAACAGAGTTGGACGGGACCTCGTAGGTCATCCCACCGCCCAAGCAGGAGATCCTATACCACTTCTGACCAAGGGCAGTCCAACCTCTTCTTGAAAGCTTCCAGGGATGAAACTCCCACAACTTCTGAAGGGCAACTTCTGTTCCATGGGTTGTTTATTCTCACTGCTAGAAAATTTCTCCTTATTTCCAGGTTGGATCTCTCCTTGATCAGTCTCTATCCATCCTTTCTTGTCTTTTTAGCAGCTGTGCTATCCTTGCGGCCAAGAAGGCCACTCGCTGTCGAGAAACATCTGGAGAACTTCTGTCCTCCTTCGACTTGAAACGACACAGAGATGTCTCCACCCAGAAACCAGGTGGATTTTTCTCTGGAAAAAAAAAAATGTCCTCTGGGCCTCCTTGACTGGAGGAAATTGTCACAAAAAAGAAGGATCAACGTGAAGAGAGAGAGATGCAGGAACGATGAGAATAGCATTAAGTGGAACTTGTGGTAATTAGCTCTTTTGGCTGGACGGCCACAGGGAAGGATCTCTGGATTTTTTCCATTGAGCATCTGTTGATGCCTGCTAAGACCTGGCACAACCGCAGAAAGACTGCAAAGACGAAAAGATCAGGACCAACACACCTCCACAAGTGGTACAGCAAAGCTGGCGAAGAGGCAGTAAGGTACATCTTCCCCACGCGATGATCCACGGGATCAAATCCCCAACCCCTTGCAACCCCCTTCCATACTTCTGCTCTAAACTGCTTTTCGTTGTAGGAGGGAGGGGGAAAAAGAATTACATTGGGCTTTTTCACACCTGCTCCTAAAACACAGATGATTTAAAAGAGACCATCCTAAACTCTTACAACGTCCGTGGACATTTGTAACCTGTAATCTGGAGTCTGCAGCTGCATACAAACTCTCTATCTTTTTTTTAAAAAGAAAGAAAAAAGAAAGAAAATAAAAACAGATTATGAAAAAGGGACGGGGTTTTTTGGGGGTGGGTGGGTAGATCTGGCCATAACATAAATTTATACAAGCCGTTATAAAGATTTTGCAACCATTCTGAGCACTTTCTTGGAAGAGGGGAAGAAAAGACCAAATCCATTTTCCATTGATTTTGCAAAATGTTGCAAATACGCCCAACTGTTGTGGGCATATCTCTATAAACAAAACCTGGCATGCCATCTCTATAGAACCTCCCTCTTCAGGGGAAGTCTACCTGCACGCATACCAAATCGTGGAGCTGTAGAACAGAGGGACACTTTGCCTCCCCACCCCTTCCACCAAAGAAACAGGGGCTGGAGGCTGTTTCGAGAGGAATACTAACTCTGAACAGAATCGGAGTTGTGTTTTTCCTGATCTGATGCTTAGGAGTCAGCAAAGTTACTTTTAATTGTCTACTTTCATCTCTTTGCCCACAAAAAAAAACCTGGTCAGGTTTGTCCTTTTCCATCTACTTGAGAAGCTGTAATCAGCTCAATGCTGCATCTTAGATTTCCTGCCAGAAACCCTGAATTAAAAAAAAAAAAAGGCAGAAAAATCAGGGTTAAGAAAAGTGTTGTCCTTTAAATCCACCCACTTCTGGAATGCTTAGTTTTTAATCCCTTGACCTTGTGGCCAGCATCAACCAGTTGCAATGGTTCCACTTCACATCAGATTCAGATGTGATTAAGATGAAGGGTCCCTCGCAATCCAACCTTTAGATTACATTCAGGGGAAGAAATACACGCGAGTCTTTTTCAAAGCAGAGAAAGAAACGTAAGGGATTATTTCCCCCGACTTGGTCACTGTACAGGATCTGGAGTCTGCAGGCTGCATACAAACTGTCTATCCGTGTTTGAAGAGTCGCTGGTTTCAAAATTTGGACTCTCCTACGAAAGAATGTTGTTACAGCTTACTCAACCACCGAAGATAGTAGTTTTCAAAAATTAAAGCCAATTCAACGCGTGTACGAGAAATCCCTTTAGGCCTCCGTTGTTCGTAAAATATCATTTAAAAACAAAACTCCCCCCCCCCCCAAATAAACATCCGTCTCTATTTTTCACTTTCCTTCGGCCCAAGGATTCCGGTGAGAATTGATTTCGGAGTCTTTCCGGTGTTACATACAATTTGCGAGGCTGTTGAAGCCGCCAAAGTCTGCAAAGGTACATGCTTTAGCTCTTTCGGTTCCTTGCTGCTAAGTTGGTGACAAAGATTTCCAGCACAGCCAGGTTTTTGCTGTGAATCTCTAGCCTTGGCTTGATGTGTGCAAAACACGCAGAACTGACGGTGTTAGCGGAATGTTAACAACAATTCTAGACAAGGTGTTAATGGCGACGGCAGCCGAGTCTCATTTGTAGATGTTGTCATGGTGTCTAAACTGTTAGGGTCTTCTACGAGCACATTTTCCCACTTCTTGAGTGTCTTTTTTTCCGACAGGCAAACACACACAGGCACGCTTGATGAGCACACAAGCACACACACACAAAGGTGGGGGGGGAGAGTGTGTGTATGTGTGTGTGAGAGAGAGAGACACACACACACAGAGAGAGAGAGAGACAGAGACAGAGAGAGACAGAGACAGACACACAAACACACAGAGAGAGAGAAAGATACAGAGAGACACACACAGAGAGAAACAGAGATAGGCAGAGACAGAGAGAGTGAGAGAGAGCAAGAGGCAGAGAGAGAGAGAGAGAGAGAGAGAGACAGAGAGAGACAAAGAGACAGAGTGAGTGTGAGAGAGAGAGAGAGAGAGACAGAAAAAGACAAAGTGTGAGAGAGAGAGACAGAGAAAGACAGAGAGACACACAGAGACAGAGAGACAGAGACAGAGAGAGAGACAGAGACAAAGAGAGTGAGAGAGAGGCAGAGACAGAGAGAACGAGCAAGAGAGACAGAGAGACAGAAACAGATAGAGACAGAGTAACAGTGTGTGTGTGTGTGAGAGAGAGAGAGACAGACAGACAGACAGACAGACAGAAAAAAACAAAGACAGAGAGAGAGTGAGAGAGACAGAGACAGAGAAAGACAGACAGAAAGACAGACAAACACACACACACACACACACAGATGCACATTTAAGAAGGAAAAGTCTGGACAATTGCACATCTGGTCGACCCAGAATTCCAGAAATTCGTCACCCGAAAGTATCTGGGAGTTCAAACCCCTATACAATCGTCAAAGAAGAAGCGTCAAATTCTCGCTTCCCGCTGACTCACTTCACGAAACGGTGGGAGCGAGGCATTCAAATGTTCCGGCTCTCCAAGGGTCTCCAATCCTGGGTCAAGACAATGAGCCATGCTCTTCAAAGAGCTGTGATCTGCGTTAGCTCCGACGTCGGCGTGGTTGGGCTCTGCTGACTGACGGGGACCATGGGGAGTTCCACGCCTAGTCATGCCGGGTTGTTTGTCCCGTCAGAGTTCTTGCAGGCGTAAGCCACATCCTTGGCGATGCTACACATACGGTTGGACATCTGGAGCTCCTTCCTGAAGGCCGATGGGAAGCAGAACTTCTTGAAGCACGTCTTGAAGTTCTCGTCCAGGAAGGCGTAGAGGACGGGGTTCAGGCAGCTGTTGGCGTAGCCCAAGGCGGTGCAGAAGTACAAGATGGATAAACTGAGTTCGTTGTCGGCCTTGGCTCCCAGACTTCGGACCAGGACGAAGATATGGACGGGAGTCCAGCAGATAATGAAGACGGCCACCACGACGAGAACCAACCGAGCGATACGCCGGAGGTTCCTGTCCTTCTCCTTCGATCCCGAGAGGACCCGGACGTTTTTCAGGCGCCTGATCATGAGGCTGTAGCAGATGGTGATCACCATGACTGGGATCATGAAGGAGAAAAGAAAAATGCAGATTCCGAAAATGGGCTCCCAGTAGTCCTCGGGTTCAGGAAGTCTAATGAGACAGTCTATTTCTGCAGGAGCAAAGAAACACAAATGAATAAGGTGGTTGGAAGGCATGCTGCTATTTTTTTTCACAGTGTATCAACCTTTCTCATACAGGTACGACAAAATAACAGAGTTGGAAGGGACCTTGGAGGTCTTCTAGTCCAACCCCCAGCTTAAGCACATAACCCTATACCGTATCAGATAAATAGAATAACAGAATAACAGAGTGGCTACCTATATTGCTTTTCTTATATTTGGTTTTGGTGGGTGCAGGTGAGGGGGACCTCTTTGAGTCCAGTTAGTGTATCCAGATTTATGACCACAACTGAACCCACATTTTCTGTTGTTACATGAGGTATTTGTTAAGCCGGTTTTGCCCCATTTTACGACCATTCTCGCCACATTTCTTAAGTGAACTACTGCAGTCGATAAGTTACTAAATAATTACCTCAACACTGTCCAACTATTTACTAAGTCTGCATAACTATTGTTGTGGTCTGACGGCAGCCTGTGGAGACGGCAGCAGAGTTGGACAGTGGGGAGGAACATGGGCCAGTCCAGGAGTCTGGGAAAGACTCGGACGAGGGTCCTGCATCTGATACAGAGATGAGGCCGGGGGCCATGTGGGAGTTATGTGCTGACTCTGGAGCCTCCAGAATCTGACAGCAGTGAGGCAGAGGAACAAGGGGAGCCTGTTCCCAGTGCGTGTCTGCGCAGAGCTGCCAGAAGGCAAGAACAGTTAAGACAAAAGGGGTGACTCGGGAGTAAGGCTTAGAGATGATTGGCCCCTCCCATACGACATAAAGGAGGAGCAAAGGGACACGAACCTTTGCAGGAAGCAACTTTGTTCGTACAGAGGGAATAAAAGAGAAGTGAAAGGGGAGTGGGGTTTGCAGGAGACAATTAGTTCAATTCATTAGGGTGAAGATCCGTTCCTGACTTCTTGCCAAGTATTGTCTGCTACAGCATGGCGTGTGGAAGATATCAGCCTGGCAACTCTCCAAGCCTGATAAAAGTCTGGTGAAATCTCTTGAAAGACTGTTGGCCGGGACTTTGCTGGAGAGGAATACACTTTAACTTAAATAATAGGGGGTTTATCGGGATGAGGAGTCAGTTTCATGATCTTGGGAAGCCTGGGTCAGAACAGGGTTTGTGTAAGGAAATCATTGCAGCGATGTGATCATGTTGGATACCTGCATGGCTTGTGGTAGATGTGCCTGGCCCCTCCTGAGGGCTTCTCTTGCAGATGATATTTAGCTAATATCCTAGCCAAGGCTTAACCCCCCAAAGGCATTTTATCTACCAAGCTTTGGGCTTTTTAACACAGTACCAGCACTGATTTTTCTCTCTCCCCTCCCTTCTGCAAATTGTCCTGGAAACCTGAACGATATGTCAAGGGTGCTGTTAAGACTGCCGGCAAACCCATGTAAGCTCAGGATTAGTCAGAGTTATTTCACACTCAGCAGTTAGGGAAGGAATCATGGCTCCTGTGTGTTTTGCAGGCAAGCAAGCAATTGGAGGGAGGGAGGGAGGAAGGAGAAGGGAAAGAAGGGGAGAGGAGGAAATGAGAGGAAGAAAGGAGATGAGAAAGAGGGAGGGAGGGAGGAAAGAGAAGGGAAGAAGGGGAGAGGAGGAAAGGAGAGGAAGAAAGGAGATGAGAAAGAGGGAGGGAGGGAGGAAAGAGAAGGGAAGAAGGGGAGAGGAGGAGATGAGAGGAAGAAAGGAGATGAGAAAGAGGGAGGGAGGGAGGAAGGAAGGAAGGAAGGAGAAGGGGAGAGGAGGAGATGAGAGGAAGAAAGGAGATGAGAAAGAGGGAGGGAGGGAGGAAAGAGAAGAGAAGGGGAGAGGAGGAGATGAGAGGAAGAAAGGAGATGAGAAAGAGGGAGGGAGGGAGGAAGGAAGGAAGGAGAAGGGGAGAGGAGGAGATGAGAGGAAGAAAGGAGATGAGAAAGAGGGAGGGAGGGAGGAAGGAAGGAAGGAGAAGGGGAGAGGAGGAGATGAGAGGAAGAAAGGAGATGAGAAAGAGGGAGGGAGGGAGGGAGGAAGGAAAAGAGAAGGGGAGAAGGGGAGAGGAGGAGATGAGAGGAAGAAAGGAGATGAGAAAGAGGGAGGGAGGGAGGAAGGAAGGAAGGAAGGAGAAGGGAAGAAGGGGAGAGGAGGAGATGAGAGGAAGAAAGGAGATGAGAAAGAGGGAGGGAGGGAGGGAGGAAAGAGAAGGGAAGAAGGGGAGAGGAGGAGATGAGAGGAAGAAAGGAGATGAGAAAGAGGGAGGGAGGGAGGAAGGAAGGAAGGAGAAGGGGAGAGGAGGAGATGAGAGGAAGAAAGGAGATGAGAAAGAGGGAGGGAGGGAGGGAGGAAGGAAAGAGAAGGGGAGAAGGGAGAGAGGAGGAGATGAGAGGAAGAAAGGAGATGAGAAAGAGGGAGGGAGGGAGGAAGGAAGGAAGGAAGGAGAAGGGAAGAAGGGGAGAGGAGGAGATGAGAGGAAGAAAGGAGATGAGAAAGAGGGAGGGAGGGAGGGAGGAAAGAGAAGAGAAGGGGAGAGGAGGAGATGAGAGGAAGAAAGGAGATGAGAAAGAGGGAGGGAGGGAGGAAGGAAGGAAGGAGAAGGGGAGAGGAGGAGATGAGAGGAAGAAAGGAGATGAGAAAGAGGGAGGGAGGGAGGAAGGAAGGAAGGAGAAGGGGAGAGGAGGAGATGAGAGGAAGAAAGGAGATGAGAAAGAGGGAGGGAGGGAGGGAGGAAGGAAAGAGAAGGGGAGAAGGGAGAGGAGGAGATGAGAGGAAGAAAGGAGATGAGAAAGAGGGAGGGAGGGAGGAAGGAAGGAAGGAAGGAGAAGGGAAGAAGGGGAGAGGAGGAGATGAGAGGAAGAAAGGAGATGAGAAAGAGGGAGGGAGGGAGGGAGGAAGGAAAGAGAAGGGGAGAGGAGGAAAGGAGAGGAAGAAAGGAGATGAGAAAGAGGGAGGGAGGGAGGAAGGAAGGAAGGAGAAGGGGAGAGGAGGAGATGAGAGGAAGAAAGGAGATGAGAAAGAGGGAGGGAGGGAGGAAAGAGAAGAGAAGGGAGAGGAGGAGATGAGAGGAAGAAAGGAGATGAGAAAGAGGGGAGGGAGGGAGGGAGGAAGGAAAGAGAAGGGGAGAAGGGGAGAGGAGGAGATGAGAGGAAGAAAGGAGATGAGAAAGAGGGAGGGAGGGAGGGAGGAAGGAAGGAAGGAGAAGGGAAGAAGGGGAGAGGAGGAGATGAGAGGAAGAAAGGAGATGAGAAAGAGGGAGGGAGGGAGGGAGGAAGGAAAGAGAAGGGGAGAGAAGGAAAGGAGAGGAAGAAAGGAGACGAGAAAGAGGGAGGGAGGAAGGAAGGAAAGAGAAGGGAAGAAGGGGAGAGGAGGAGATGAGAGGGAGGAGATGAGAGGGAGAGAAGGAGAGAGAGGAGGAAGAGAGGGAGGGAGATGAGAGGAAGAAAGGAAGAGAGGGAGGGAAGGAGGGAGAAAGAAGGAAGGAAGGAAATGGGACAGAAGGGAGGAAATGGAAGAAGGAAGGAAATGTGAAAGAAAGAAATGGGACGGAAGGAAGGAAATGGAAGAAGGAAGAAGATGGGAAACGTGGAAGGAAGGAAGGGATTTTCTTTTTCCTGAAAAAAAAAAAAAGAATTTATATTTCAAACAGAATATTTTTTTAAAAAAAATTGATGCATGCTTTTTGAATTATACAAGTACCAGAAAGGTGCTCCACGCTACTATATTAGACTTTTAGCGGTGACTGTCATCCAAGTTCATTCAGATCTCACAGTCCCCCAATGACTGAGCTATGATTGAGGGACATTTTCCCTATTTTACCTCCGGTGTTTTAGGCAGACTTGGGGAAACCCAATGAGATGCCAGGGTCAGCTTTGGAAGCCATATTGAGACCAGAAGCTCCCACACTGCCACCTTTTGAGTCTGGGAAAGTGAGAAGGGGAGGGGGGAATTTATTGGAGTATATCTAGTTAGACATAGCAACAATCTTTTTTTCTGATTCAAGGTCAGGTCGTGTTGCACCTAAGTGAGAGGAAGTCTTAACTTGGGACGGATGGTGATTGGGGCACATGATGCGATGATGGGTGCAGGGGATGATGGATTTTGTAGTTTTTACTTATTGTAAGGAAGCCCGGAACTTTCAGATTCGGGATTCCCCAGTTGTGCCAGTTTACTATCCAAATAAAAAGGAACCTTTATGTCTGTCTTGGAGTTATTGAGCGGAGTGGAGGGTTGCTGGAATGGCCAGCCTACGTTCATTGTTTTCCGTTTCCGTTTAAAGGCAGCCCCATCCTACCCCAACCTTCTTCATGTCCTGCTCCTCACCGTCGTTTTCTCTCTCTGTGGAGCCCATCACCATGACCGGGATGCCGAAGACGGAAGCTAAGGCCCAGATGCCCACGTTGACCACTTTGGCCTTGTGTGGCGTGCGGATGTCCAGGGCCTTGATGGGGTGGCAGATAGCGATGTAGCGGTCCACGCTCATCATGGTCAGGGTGAAGGTGCTGGTGAACATGTTGTAGTAATCGATGGAGACGGCGATCTTGCAGAGAGCATTCCCAAAGGGCCAGGAGCCCAGGAAGGTATCCGTGCCTTGGAAAGGTAAGGTTATGAGGCACAAGGTGTCTGCCAAGGCCAGGTTGAAGATGTAGATGTTGGTGGCCGTCTTCATCTTGGTGAATCTAGAGAGCAGAGGGAGAAAGCCATGAAAAACTGGGTCGGATCGTATAAAAAAATCACAGAGGTTTACATACACCATTAAGAACGTTGCATTAAAGAGCAATCAAGCTAGGCTTTCCATCTCTGGTGTATTGTGGCAACTTCTGGAAAAGGAGAGGGAAGGAGGGAGGGAGGGGAGGAGGGGAATGGGATGGGGGAAGAAGAAGAAGGAGGAGAAGGAGAGGAGGAGGAGGAAGAAGAAGAGGAAGAAGAAGAGGAAAAAGAAGAGGAGGAAGAGGAAGAAGAAGAGGAGGAAGAGGAGGAGGAGGAGGAAGAGGAGGAAGAGGAGAAAGAAGAAGAAGAGGAGAAGGAGGAAGAAGAAGAGGAGGAGGAGGAAGAGGAGAAGGAGGAAGAAGAAGAAGAGGAGGAGGAGGAGGAGAACAAGGAGGAGGAGGAGGAGGAGGAGGAGGAGGAGGAGGAAGAAGGAGGAGGAGGAGGAGGAGGAGGAGGAGGAGAAGAAGAAGAAGAAGAAGAAGAAGAAGAAGAAGAAGAAGAAGAAGAAGAAGAAGAAGAAGAAGAAGAAGAAGAAGAAGAAGAAGAAGAAGAAGAAGACGACAGTGGTCCACATCTAATCCTTTGGGGACAGTTTCAAGCACTTCCAAATCCCACTCACTTGAAGCTGACTTCATTTATGATGGGAGGAGGAGGAGGAGGAGGAGGAGGAGGAGGAGGAAGAGGAGGAAGAGGAGGAAGAAGAAGAGGAGGAGAAGGAGGAAGAAGAAGAGGAGGAGGAGGAAGAGGAGAAGGAGGAAGAAGAAGAAGAGGAGGAGGAGAACAAGGAGGAGGAGGAGGAGGAGGAGGAGGAGGAGGACAACGATGACGTCTCCTACTGTGGGGTCCTCAGTGCTCTCTAAGTTGGTTGTTTTCTTGCAGACATTTCATGACCAAACTAGGTAACATCATCAGTGCTAGAAGGGAGTGAGGTTTCCTCTCTGTTGATACACAAGTAGTTTGCCTTGCCCTGTCAGTGTTGGTGGGTTTGGTTGATTCTCTAACTGCCCATCTCACACATGTGATTCTGGGCAGCTTACAAGGTTAAAAGAGAAAAAATACCATTTAGAAATATTTTTGAGCAGGAATTGGAAGAAATAATAATACATGGCAGGTTTCCAAACCCACCCACCCCCACCCGTTCTAACATGGTACTTTTCATTCCCCATAACATATTTTACGAACCACAACAAATAGATGTATGCCAGTGGGAATAGATAGATTTCCATTTCCACCAAAAGCTTTCTTAATTGCCTAGAACATTTTTGCACAACGACACATTAAACAGAACATCTTAACTACAGCTTCATGGAAACGTCGTTTCTCACTTTCTCCAGACTCTTTCCAAATGACATAATAAGCCGCCGCTAAAAGTGGAAGGACAAAGAGAATACAGGGTGAGCCACGACCATACCCAGTCCCCTTTTTCTGCCATCTACCCCCAATAATTATGATTAATATTGACCCGTGTCCTTTGTCTCTTTGCAAGAATTGGGAAACGTCACAGTGAAGCAAGATATCTATGGAGGTTCAGATCATGGTTGTCCCAATGGTGCTTTTTTCCCCCAAAAAGCAACTGGATTTTCTGGATTATTATTATTATTATTATTATTTGAAGACGTTTCGCTTCTCCTCCAAGAAGCTTCTTCAGCTCTGACAGGATGGTGAGGAATAGAAGGATTTATACTCCTTGCAGACAGCTGGTCATTTGCATCCTTTTTAGAGAGATAATGAGGCCACCTGGAGGTTTGTCTGCATTAAGGTCATAAGTCTGTTCATTGTGTAGACTGTCTCTTTTTGTGAAAAACATTTCCGCAATTCAAACCCATTCAATTTACTGACACTGGACTGCCATTTGTCAGAAGTGATGTGGGGTCTCCTGCTTGGGCGGCGGGTTGGACTAGATGACCTACAAGGTCCCTTCCAACTCTGTCAATCTGTTACTTTCTGTAAACTAACAAACGTAGAGAAAACTTCCATAGAACTTAGAACCATCAGGCTGAAAGGGACTTGGAGGTTTTCTAGCCCAGTGGTTGCCAACCACTGGTGGTCTGTGAGAAAATTTTGGTGGTCTGCAGACAAATGTCATCCCCAAAGCAATTAATCTGGGCTGTGCAGGAACACAAGGCTGTGTTGCCCACATGGCCCGCAGGAACACAAGGCTTGCATCGCTTGCATTGCGAACAACACAAGGAAGTGAGGGAAGAGGAGAAAGGGCGGAGGGGGAATTGCCCCACTCACCCCATGCGCCTGGCCTGGCCACCGGGCTGCTTCTTTCCGCTCCTTTCTTCTTCTGCTGCATGCAAGGAAAGCAGCAAAAGTCTTTCTTTCTCTCCTCCCAAACTCTTTGGGACCCTGCAAGGCCTCCTGCTCCAAGATGCTGTGCTGGCAAAGACTCATTTCTGGCAGAGTTTGGGGGAGAGAAAGAAAGACTTCTGCTGCTTCTGCTGCTTTCCTTGCATGAAGCCAAAGTCTCTCTCTCTCTCCCCCTGAGAACGGAGCTGGAGACGGTATCCTGCGATCCCAAATAAAGAACGATCGATCGGTAGGAAAACGGGGTGGGGAATTTTCCTGCAGATTTTTTTGGGGAGATTTCCCCAGGGTCTCTGGTCCGCAGGATTTAAAATTATGAGTTTGGTGGTCCCTGAGGTCCAAAAGGTTGGCGACCCCTGTTCTAGTCCAACCCCGACTCAAGGCAGGAGACTTTATGCCATCCCGGTTGAATGGTTGCCCAATCTTTTCTTGAAAACCTCCAGTGATGGAGAACCCACAAGTTCTAGAGGCAGGCTGTTCCACTGGTTAATTGTCCTCACTGTCAGGAAATTCCTCCTTAGTTCTAGGTTGGTTCTCTCCTTGATAATTTCCCATCCATTACTTCTCCTGCCTTCATCTAGAGGTTATCTTGCAAACTTATATATTGTTGCCTGTATCATATCAGTTGGGGGTTTCTTCCAACCCCCCCCCCCCCCCCAAGATTCACAATTTTCTCATGGAACAATTATCTGGGATTCTCATTTATTGAACCATGAAATGGTGACAAACCTCTGAGTAATAGCTGCTAAGTGTTGATGATGAAATGACAGTTCCTGGGGAAAACATATGAAACTACAGCATCACCAGGAATTCTAGGTTTACGGGAGGGAGGGAAGGAAAGGGAGAGAGGGAAAGAAGGAGAGAGGGAGAAAAGGAGGGAGGGAAGGAGAGAATTCATGGGAAGAAAGAGAGGGAGGGAGGGAGGGAGGAATAGAGGGTAGAAAGGAGTGAAAGAGGGAGAGAGGGAGGAAAGGAGGAAGGGAGGGAGAGATTGATGGGAAGGAGGAGAGGGAGGGAGAGGAGGGAGGAATAGAGGGTGGGAAAGAGGGAAAGAAGGAGAGAGGGAGGAAAGGAGAGAGGGAGAGATCGAAATGGGAAGGGAAGGAGGGAGGGAAAGGAGAGAGGGAGGAAAGGAGGGCGTGAGAGAAAGAGATAGGAAGAAAGGAAGGAGGGGAGGAGAGGAAAGGAAAGGA
Source organism: Notechis scutatus (assembly GCF_049901735.1). Lineage (NCBI taxonomy): Eukaryota > Metazoa > Chordata > Lepidosauria > Squamata > Elapidae > Notechis > Notechis scutatus. The sequence goes on along the minus strand of NC_142011.1, from coordinate 7,258,376 downwards.
AAATAGGAAAGGAAAGGAAAGGAAAGGAAAGGAAAGGAAAGGAAAGGAAAGGAAAGGAAAGGAAAGGAAAGGAAAGGAAAGGAAAGGAAGAAAAATAGGAAAGGAAAGGAGAGGAGAGGAGAGGAGAGGAGAGGAGAGGAAAGGAAAGGAAAGGAAAGGAAAGGAAAGGAAAGGAAAGGAAAGGAAAGGAAAGGAAAGGAAAGGAAGAAAAATAGGAAAGGAGAGGAGAGGAGAGGAGAGGAGAGGAAAGGAAAGGAAAGGAAAGGAAAGGAAAGGAAAGGAAAGGAAAGGAAAGGAAAGGAAAGGAAGAAAAATAGTAAAGGAGAGGAGAGGAAAGGAAAGGAAAGGAGAGGAGAGGAGAGGAGAGGAGAGGAAAGGAAAGGAAAGGAAAGGAAAGGAAAGGAAAGGAAAGGAAAGGAAAGGAAAGGAACACAGGAAGGAGAGTGATGGGAACGAAGGAAGTCAAGAACGAAGGAGAGAGAAAGAAAGAAGAGAGAGACAGAGACAGAGACACACACAGAGAGATAACTCAAGACTAAAAAATAGATATCCTCTTTAAGACCTGTTGTGAACCTATGGAAAGCTTTCACATAGAAATGTCCCAATCACTCTTTGATTAAATCTGTGCCATCATTTCAGACTCCTGGCACCAAGTGGTGGGATTCAAAATATTTTACTACTGGTTCTGTGGACGTGGCTTGGTGGGCGTGGCAGGGGAAGGTTACTGCAAAATCCCCCTTCCCTCTCCACCCCACTAACCTGCTTTCCAGCTCCATTCTCCTGTGCAGGGCAACCAAAGGAGATGAAGACGATCAGCTGGGACTCAATGGGAGGCAGAGAATAGAAGGGCGTGGCCAGTCAAAGGTGGCATTTGCCAGTTCTCCGAACGACTCAAAATTTCCACTGCTCCAGAACCAGTCAGAACTTGCTGAATACCACCTCTGCCTGGCACCCCTATAACTCAAGGAATGGAGCCCTTGCAGGGAACCCCATGTTGCCCATTTGCCTGACCCAAAACCTCCCAGAAGCCTTCGCACCTTCACTGCAGAGATAGCAGCCTTATGAATCTGGCAGGAACCACCCCTGCTCTTAACGTCTGCGCCATCGATCCTGAACTACTATTTAAAAAGATGTTGAGACGCTAGAAATAGTACAGAGAAGAGCAACCAGGATGATTAGGGGACTGGAGGCTAAAACATACGATGGACGGTTGCAGGAACTGGGCCTGGCTAGTCTAGGGAAGAGAAGGACCAGGGGAGACGTGATATAGCAGTCTTCCAATACTTGAGGGGCTACCACAGAGAGGAGGAAGGGGTCAAGCTATTTTCCAAGGCCAGACAAGGAATAATGGATGGGAACTGAACAAGGAGAGATTGAACCTGGAAATAAGGAGAAACTTTCCGACAATGAGAACAATCAACCCATGGAACAGAAGTTGCCTTCAGAAGTTGTGGGAGCATCATCACTGGAGGCTTTCAAGAAGAGATTGGATTGCCATCTGTCAGAAATGGTGTAGGATCTCCCGCTTCGGCAGGGGGTTGGACTAGATGACCTGCAAGGTCCCTTCCGACTCTGATTTAAAAAAAACAAAAAACTTTTTCTCCAAACGGGGAAACCAACCCAGCTATTTCTTGAAGGACGACGTCGCCTCTTGGATCTCAAACCCAGCTTGTCCTGAGACTGGGGGTTTATTCCTTTGCTCAGAAACGAGAGCTGCACCTTAGCATAAGTATGCAGATGTCGTCTCGGCCGTGTGCTATTTTTCCTGAAACGATTCCCTGGTTTATAATGACAGATGCTCCATGAATCCAGAATAAGCCTCGGCTGGTTCATCTCAACGCGAAGCAGTGAGAAGCGGATGAGTCATCAGCAAAAAAAAAAAATTAAAATAAATAAAAAAAACCCACTGCTGGACCAGGAGAGAAGGTGGGGGATGGCGCCCAGGACATGTTTGGCACGTAGGAAGGGCCCCAAAAATCGCCTCCTGGCAAATCTAGCTTGAGAGATTTTTGGGGGTGGGGTGGGGGGAGAAGCAACTTGGACCACGCCCCCCAAATAATCATCTTGCAACCTTGTCATCCTTGGCAGGGCCATCATCATCCTTCTGGTTCTAAGCTCCCTGATAACCAGCCACTTTGCTGCAGGAAAAACAGCTGCACGTGGAGCCTGGCTTGCTCTCGGTAGCAATTGCGGTCTTGCAAGTGGAATTGTGTGGCCAAATTCCCTTCCAACCGGCGTATGTTGCCATCAGACCTGGCATCTTTTATTGATATCTATTCATATGCATGCCTGCCTGCATTTTATAGCCCTTTGCTTTTCTGCAGGACATCTGGGCTCGCCGGGCCTCCTTCTATTATGATTATTTTTGTTTTAAAGCTGGTTTTTCATGCTCGCTGGCTGGTTTGTATTCGGCATTTGGATTGTCGTGGCCAGCCGCCTGGAGGCTTTGGCTTAAGGAGGAAGGTGGGAAATTAAAGCAAATCAATTAAAAATCAATAAAGGAGGGAGGGGAGGGAGGGGAAGGGAAGGAAAAAGGAAAGGAAGGAAAGGAAAGGGAGCAAAATAGGGGAGGGGAGGGGAAGGGAGGGGAGGGAAGGAAAAAGGGAAGGGAAGAGGGCAAAATAGGAGGGAAGGGGAGGGGAGGGGAGGGGAGGGGAGGGAGGGAAGGAAAGGAAAGGAAAGGAAAGGAAAGGAAAGGAAAGGAAAGGAAAGGAAAGGAAAGGAAAGGAAAGGAAAGGAAAGGAAAGGAAAGGAAAGGAAAGGAAAGGAAGCAAAATAGGAGAGGAGAGGAGAGGAGAGGAGAGGAGAGGAGAGGAGAGGAGAGGAAAGGAAAGGAAAGGAAAGGAAAGGAAAGGAAAGGAAAGGAAAGGAAAGGAAAGGAAAGGAAAGGAAAGGAAAGGAAAGGAAAGGAAAGGAAAGGAAAGGAAAGGAAAGGAAGAAAAATAGGAAAGGAGAGTAGAGTAGAGTAGAGTAGAGTAGAGTAGAGTAGTAGAGTAGAGTAGAGTAGAGTAGAGGAAAGGAAAGGAAAGGAAAGGAAAGGAAAGGAAAGGAAAGGAAAGGAAAGGAAAGGAAAGGGAAAGGAAAGGAAAGGAAAGGAAAGGAAGAAAAATAGGAAAGGAGAGTAGAGTAGAGTAGAGTAGAGTAGAGTAGAGTAGAGTAGAGTAGAGTAGAGTAGAGTAGAGTAGAGTAGAGTAGAGGAAAGGAAAGGAAAGGAAAGGAAAGGAAAGGAAAGGAAAGGAAAGGAAAGGAAAGGAAAGGAAGAAAAATAGGAGGAAAGGGAAAGGAAGGAAAGGCCCACTTCCGGTTCCTGCTATCCAAAGATTATTCAAATTCTTTTTCAAGATAAAGAGAGAGAGATGGGTCCATAATGACCCACGATAACTTTCTTATGAGAACTACATGGGAAAACAATTAAAATTGCCAGTCTGTCAGGATTCCGGCAGTTACTCCGATTAAATCTTGAGCCTTGAGTCACACTCCCCAAACTAAAAAGGATTTATTAGAAGTTAACTTTCTGGCATTAGCCTGGGCGTAGCCAACTCTGAGATACGTAATTCACTGTCACCCTTGATCCTGCTTTTCCCCCACACCCCTCTGGGTGTATCATCCAACGAAACACATCCATAGCCAAGAGTCATCAATCGTGCTCTCCAATTAGATTTTTGCACGCCAAAATGTTTGATGAGTTGACACAGTCAAGCTGTTGGGCAACATCTTAGTGTATATGGATCCCAAAGGGTATCCCTGCATTGTAGCTGCCAGAGGGTTGACTCTTTCTCTGGATGAATGCATTTCTTAGCAAACATGTGATTGTAAAACCACAGGTAATCCTCAATTTACGGCCACAACTGAACCCAACATTTCTGTTGTTAAGCACGAGAGGGAAGTCAGTTTCCACAATTTTTTTTTGCCACAGTTGACAATTGGATCGCTACGGTTGTTAAGTTAGCAACATGGTCGTTAAGTGAATCTGGCTCAGTTGCCAAGCACCTGAATTTTGATCACAAGACCCTGGAGATGCTGCAAAGGGTCGTAAGGGTGAAAAATGGTCACAGCGTCACTTTTTTTAAGCGCTGCTCTAACTTCGAACAGTCACTACATGAACTGTTGAAAGTCGAGGACTACCAATACTTTTCTTTGCTAGTGATATGCAAAGAAGTGACCATTAATTGTTTTCTAAGGTTCCCCCCCTCCCCGCAATTTCCCAGTTTGAAGATCTCCTGGTGGTGTCACATCCAAAGGTGAATCCACCAAGATTATCCTTGCTTAACTTCTAAGAAGTCCAGACAAGATCAGCCAGTGCTGCCCCTGCTGGCCTTCTACTACCCTGTTTCCCTGAAAATACGACCTACCCTGAAAGTAAATCCTAGCTTGAGTTTTATATGTGTGTCCCATATAAGCCCTACCCCCCCCAAAATAAGCCCTAATGAAGATCCCACCCACTCCAGAGTACTCAGGTAAAAATTAAGCTAGGGTGGGGATGTGAGGTGGGGTGGAGCTGCCAAACTACTTACCTTTGGACAGTTGTAGCCAGGCCTTTCACACCCTGACACCTGCCTTGCCAGCCCATTTCTTCTGCAGCCATCAAGGCTGGTGTTTTTCCCCTCTTGGAGTCTGAATCCGAGGAGGAAGATGAACAAGCTGACAGGGAATGGGAGTGTGGCTCCGTCGGCTGTGGAGGGAACTGGGGAAGGGCAAAGTCCAGCTGGGAAGAGCAGGGGAAAGGTAGAATAAGGGAGAGGGAATTCAAAGGAAGACCCAGGCCCATCTCCTCTTCATCCTAGGGCACGCATGGAGGAATGGAGAAGAGAGCAACATGGATTGCATGGCTTATGGGGGGAGGAAAGGGCCCTGATTCCCTTCATTAGCCATACCTGAGAATGAAAGTTTATAAGAAATGCAGGCTGTGTGCAGCAGCTGCTGGGAGCAAATGTGAATTTATCTTGTGTTGACTTTGCTTATCTGTGTTCCTGGCATCTTTCCAACTGTGTGAGTTTTGCTGTGCCTTCAATTCTGGAATTCTTGCTCCTGCCCTGCCAAACTACTTACCTCAGTTTGACTTGATTGGACTTAAAAGTTACAGTTTTTGTTGACCATGTTTTGGACTTGATTCTCTGCAGTTAAAGGCTGTTCCAGGGAGAGTTTTTCCCCAGCCAGAAGGTAACCTGGACATTGAGGGCAAAGTTGGAGCTATTAAAGGGACTCCTATTGATTATCTGACTGTGTTGCTTTTGTGCCACGCCCCAGGTCATCACAGCTGGCAAGGCTTTCCTGGAGGCCTCTGGAGCTGATAACAAAGCTCTGGATCGATCCTGAGCTCTGTTATCGCCTGCAGAGACCTTCAGGAAAACCTTGTCGGCTGCAGAAGAAGAAGTTCTTGAAGGCCTCTGACAGCGAAAAGGAGGCCAGTGGGGGAGACATGTGCAAGTGAGGTTAGTCAGTGGATGACATCCCCCCAAAATAAGACCTGGTGCCTTTTTTTGGGTGGCAAAAAATATATATAACACAGGGTCTTATTTTGGGGGAAACGCGGTAATATTTCGATCCGTTGGCATCCATATGCTTTCTTGCTACTTATATTTCCTTCAATTGTCTTGTCTTATTCTGCCCGGGATGTGAGTTTAAAAAAGAAAGATCAGCTCACGATCAGTTCACCAGGCTTCTCATAAATTATTTATTTGGTGTTCAACACCAGTTTAATTTAATTTAATCCTTATATTGAACTGCTCTCTCTCTCTCTCTCTCTCTCTCTCTCTCTCTCTCTCTCTTACTTTTTACTATTAGTTGACCTTTCATTCAGCGGATTGTTGAAAGAATACTCATTTCCTTCTTCTTCCTTTTTTTATTTGCATAAAATAACGTGAGGCATGAAAGGGGCCAGGGTGGGAGACGGAATTGATGGGGGGGGAAAGGAAGCCGTAATTTGGCATTTTCCTCGCGTAAAGATGGCGGCCTATTAACTCTTACACTAAATATTTCATGAAGCCAAATCTTTTATGAAAAGGGGCACCTGCTCTTCTTTTTAACTACCTGCCGTGTTTCTATGAAAACCAAGACCAGAACATTCTGTACTGAACATTTTACTAATAAACACACACATACACACACCCCTGCAATAATGCTGTCTCACTCCTAACATTTTCTTAATGTTCTTTTATTACAATTATTATTACTCTCTCTACTTTTCAGTATTTCAGTTCCCTCTCATTACTACTACTACTATTACTACTACTACTTCTCCTTCCTCCTCTTCTCCTCCTCCTCCTTCCTTCTCTCTTCTTCTCCTTCTCCTTCTTCTTCCTCCTCCCCTTTCTCCCCCCTCCTCCTCCTCTTCTTCTTCCTCTCCTCCTCCTTCTCCCCGTCTTCTTCTTCCTCCTCCTCTTCTTCTTTTCCTCTTCCTACTTCTTGTTCCTTCTCGTTCCTCTTCTTCTCCTTCTCCTCCTCCTTCTCTCCTCCTCCTCCTCCTCTCTCGTCTCTCTTCTTCCCCTTCCTTCTCCTCCTCCTTCTTTTTCTTCTTCCTCCTCCTCCTCTTCCCCTCCCTGCCCCTCCCCCTCCTATAATAAGACTAAGACAACACAGTTCAACTTTATATAAACGACATATAATTCAAAAGAATGTAAAAAAACAAACAAAGCCAATTCATTTTTGGGAGCTGAATTAACATCTGAAATAATTTTTCTGCCAATTCAAATGGGTACTGCTCTTGAGAGAAAAATGTTACACTCGGAATTGTGTTTTGCCATCAATTAGCTCAACAAACAATTTCTTTCTAAAAAGACACAGAAATATCCAGGCGATGAAAAATAACGATTTCCCATTGGATTAATGATCACTTTAACTGTATAAAAAACTGACACATAATGCCTGGCATTAGAATTACTGTACAGACATTTCAATTCTTTATTCCTGCCTCCTTCTAATCCGTGGAGAGTAAATAGCTATTATAAACAGCCAGTTACAAATATCTATTATAGGCGTACAATGTGGTACTTAATATTTTAATTCCTACAGTGCTACTAAGGGTTTTCGAGCTGCCAGCCCATATCCAGGCATTGTGTTAGTATCGTTCAGCTCTGCACAATTTGGCAAAGGACGGTTCTAATGTGGTTCTTCGTACAGCGATGGCAAAAAATCATGATCTGAGACTATTGATTGATTTTAAGTAAACATTTCACATTCTGTCAAGTTGTCCCATAAACAGTGTGACTTGCCAAAGTCAAAACTGCCATCAGTTGAGAGTATAATTTAGCATTAGATTAAAGAGAGCTGGTTGAGAGCAGGTTAAAAGCATTGAGCTAGAAACCAGGAGCCTGGGAGTTGTAGTTCTGCCTTTGGCATGAAAACCTCAGGAAAAGGTTTTATGTTTTAATTGTATATGTATAGACATTGTATATGCATATTTTATATGTACATTTAATTGTATATATGTATACTTACGTTTTAATTGTGTATGTATAGGCATATTTTTATGACTGTAAACTGCCCAGTGTTATTTTATAGTAAGATGTGTGGTCAATAAATTAAATAAACAAACAAACAAATGGACAACAGCAAATCACTTCTGAAAACTTTGCTAAGAAAACTGTAAAGATTCATCCAGGCTGTTACCAGCAGTCAAGAGTGATTGGAAGGCAGAGTAGATTTTGTTCTGTTCTGTTTTCTATTCTATTTTATTCTATTCGGTTCTGTTCTAGTCTCTTCTTTTCTACAATCTGTTTTCTCTATTCTGTTCTGTTCTCTGTTCTATTCTATTCTATTCTGTTTTCTATTCTATTTTATTCTGTTCTGTTCTCTGTTCTATTCTACTCTCTCTCTTCTCTTCTCTTTTACAATCTGTTATCTCTGTTCTGTTCTATTATTCTATTCCATATTCCATTCTGTTCTGTTCTGTTTGATCTGGTCTCTATTCCATTCTGTTCTGTTTTTTTCTGTTCTGTGTTCTATCCTATTCTGTTCTCTGTTGTATTCTGTGCTGTTTCTATTCTGTTCTGTTCTGTTCTGTTCTATTCTGTTCTATTCTGTTCTGTTCTCTGTTCTATTCTACTCTTCTCTTCTACAATCCTCTGTTCTATTCTATTCTATTCTATTCTATTCTATTCTATTCTATTCTATTCTATTCTATTCTATTCTATTCTATTCTATTCTGTTCTGTTCTGTTCTGTTCTGTTCCATTCTGTTCTTAGCATCCCCTCAAATATTGGAACACTGCTATCATGTCATCAATTGAAATCAGTCTATCCCAGTCAATTAATGGATGTTTCAAAGCTTCAGAAAAAAATTAGAAAGATGATTTGGCCAAGGATGAGTCAACTGAGTGCTTGGTCTCAGCTTAATATGGACCTTTGAAAATCTAATGAAGAAATAAATGAATATTCTGTATTATTGATTGACATTTACAATAATAAGGAAATAAACGGACATTTTGTATGATTGATTTCTTCAACTGTATACCCATCTTGATTATGATGCTTTTTGGTGGCTGGGCATAATTAAACCTGTCCGGTAAAAGAGTATGATTAAATTAAAATGGAATTCAAAACACCGACCCTTAAATAAACCAACAGAGCAGCCTCAACTTTTACAATTTAGAACTGACAAATTGTGAAAACTAAGAAGCAGAACTAGGGATCCAAATGCAATACAGCCAGTTTGGTCCAGCGGTGAAGGAGCCAGAGTAGAAATCAGAAGACCATAAGTTCTAGTTGTGCCTTAGACATGAAAGCCAACCAGGTGACTTGAGCCAATCACCAGGAGACCATGAGTTCTAGTCCTGTCTGAGGCATGAAAACCCATTGGGTGACTTTACGCCAATCATCAAGACACTAGGAGTTCTAGTTCTGCCTAAGGCATGAAAGCCAGTTGGGTGACTTTACGCCAATCATCAGGACACGGGGAGTTCTAGTTCTGCCTAAGGCATGAAAGCCAGTTGGGTGACTTTGGGCCAATTATCAGGACACTGGGAGTTCTAGTTCTGCCTAAGGCATGAAAGCCAGTTGGGTGACTTTGGGCCAATCATCAAGACACTGGGAGTTCTAGTTCTGCCTAAGGCATGAAAGCCAGTTGGGTGACTTTGGGCCAATCATCAAGACACTGGGAGTTCTAGTTCTGCCTAAGGCATGAAAGCCAGTTGGGTGACTTTGGGCCAATCATCAGGACACTGGGAGTTCTAGTCCTGCCTTAGGCATGAAAACCCATTGGGTGACTTTGGGCCACTTGCCCTCTCCATCAGTCCGGCCCACTTCACAGGGTTGTTTCTGAGGGGAAAAATAGGATAAGGAAGGAGTAGCAGGTGTGCTCATCACCTTGAGTTCCATATAAAATCATGAAAGTGGGATAAAAAAAAAATCTAACACCGAAATAAGAAGTTAAGAGACTCCCCATTGGATTGGTTCAAGGACCCCCTGAATCTGCCATTTTTGCTTCTCACAACAGCCAGATCGGATGCATTTAGGATACTCTCAAAAGAAGGACTAAGATAGCCTACTCCCATCTCCCACCACGGTTCCTCTGCATTTGATATTTCAAGGCCAGCTCCCTTCAACCTTGAAGCAACGCTAAATCCTCAAATAGCTTTCAACCAGCCTGCCTCCTCTCCTCTTTAAAAGCCATGCCAATTTAGTGGCCTTCTGGTGACATTGAATCCCAGGAGTTCATTACATTCAGCGTGGAGAATGCTCTTCTCTTGTCCATATGCCATTGTTTTGGCCCGCCAGTGGCCAGCGGAGCTGGCGGCAGACTCGGACAGGGAGGAGATTGGGGAGGAACATGGGCCAGTCCTGGAGTCTGGGGAAGGCTCTGATGAGGGCTCTGCATCGGAGGCATAGATGGGGCCAGGGCCATCTGACAACTGGTTATCAGCTGCCTTCAGAGTCAGAGATCAGTGGGGAAGAAGAACAGCTGGAGTCTGTTCCCAGGGTGCGCATGCACAGAGCTGCCAAGAGAAGGAAACAGTTAAGGAACAAGGGTCAACTCGGGAATAAGGGCACAGGTGGACGGTGAATGGCCCCTCCCATAGGGAATAAAGAGGAGCAAAAGAGGAGTGGGGTTTGCAGGAGACAATTAGTTCAATTCATGAGGGTGAAGATCTGTTCCTGACTTTTTGCTGCTACAGTGTGGCGTTTGGAAGATATCGGCTTGGCAAACTCTCCAAGCCTGATAAAGGTCTGTAGTTGTGAAATCTCATGAAAGACTGTTTGCCAGAGAGGAATTCCCTTTAACCTAAATAAAAGGGGTTTTATCGGGACGAGGAGTCTGCTTCGTGATCTTGGGAAGCCTGGATGAGAACCGTCATCTCCGTTCCATCAGCTGCCTTCGATGAGCTCCCTTCTATGATAGAGGGAAGAAAACCTCTCCCTGACCACTTTTTCTGGACTTTTTCCCGTGATGTTACCTGCTTCAGTTAAGGGTGAAGGGAAAGTAGCACTGCCTATAACACTAAGAATACCCAAGAGAGGTAACAAAAAGCCACACCACGGGGAATTTAACTTCTCAGATGAACGGATCGCCAAGGAAAAAGGACGGTTTTAGTGAAAGTCTAAATGGGGATTTGGGAAGGAGAGGCACGGGGATGGTTGGAAGAAGGAGAACGGAAGCAAGCAGCACTGTTGTGGTTTTTTTCCCCGTCCCCAATCTGTCAAACTCGGAGGAGACAAAATTAACAAAGAGAAGAAAACGGAATAAGGAGAAAAATAAAACAGAGAACTCCAAGCAGAGTTATACTGTGCTTCCAATCTAATAGGACCATTCTGCCCAATTAGATTCAATTCAATTCATTCAATTGCTTTTTTCTTATACTCTTCTGAAGTATGAGGGGAAAAAAGCAATTATGTTTTCCATATACCCCAACATGAAACCAAAATTATGATTATTTTGCAGGCGGTCTGCCTGTTCTTCTACCACCTACTGAAAAAAACAAAACTATTGAGATTTTCAAAAGACCTGGAGCTGAACACGACTCCTATTCTCTTTTGGAGACAGGTAGGTTTTTTCCTACTTTTTTCCGTTAAGATTTAACTGCTTATTCTGGTAAATCTGATCACATTTGCTCTAAAATGTAATCATTAAGCCACTAAGCTGGATAGATTTGAAAAGCAGAGTTCTACAAATGTAATGCCCACCGTCCAACATAACTTAGTTAAAGACTAATAAAGTAGAGGAGAAGGAAGGGAAGGAGGGAAGAAAAAGTAGGAGGAGGAGGAGGGGAGGAGGAGGAGGAGGAGGAGGAGAGGAAGAGGAAGAGGAAGAGGAAGAGGAAGAGGAAGAGGAAGAAGAGGAAGAAGAGGAAGAAGAAGAAGAAGAAGAAGAAGAAGAAGAAGAAGAAGAAGAAGAAGAAGAAGAAGAAGAAGAAGAAGAAGAAGAAGAAGAAGAAGAAGAAGAAGAAGAAGATAATAGACACATGGTGAAGATAGATAAATATGATGATGAAGAAGATAGATATAGACAGACAGATAAACAGATGGATGGAGAAGGAGGAGGTGGAGAAGGAGAGGGAGAAGGAAAAGGAAAAGGAAAAGGAAAAGGAAAAGGAGAAGGAGAAGGAGAAGGAGAAGGAGAAGAAGAAGAAGAAGAAGAAGAAGAAGAAGAAGAAGAAGAAGAAGAAGAAGAAGAAGAAGAAGAAGAAGAAGAAGATAATAGACACATGGTGAAGATAGATAAATATGATGATGAAGAAGATAGATATAGACAGACAGATAAACAGATGGATGGAGAAGGAGGAGGTGGAGAAGGAGAGGGAGAAGGAAAAGGAAAAGGAAAAGGAGAAGGAGAAGGAGGAGAAGGAGAAGAAGAAGAAGAAGAAGAAGAAGAAGAAGAAGAAGAAGAAGAAGAAGAAGAAGAAGAAGAAGAAGAAGAAGAAGAAGAAGAAGAAGAAGAAGAAGAAGAAAGAAGGAAGAAGAAATGGCAAGATGGAACTGAAATAGTAGAGAAAGGAGAAGGAGAAAAAGGAGTGAGAACATTTATAATTGACATATTTCTATGTTTTTATGAACACATTTAGAAATGGAAAAATGGAGGATGATTACATCTTCATTCAGCCTAATAGATGAACAGTTTGTTTGGAAATGAATTGATTCCATTACTGCAAGTTTAAGAATGATTGAGTTCTTAGAGCCAACACTTTTCATAGTGAAAAACTGCAAATTAAGCTCAGCAACGTAACAAGATTTAACACATACACACACAGGTGTACCTAAAGCAGCATCTGCTATCCGGAACCCTCTCACCAGGTACAACTTCCAGATTTCCCAACCAGTAACAAAATTTGGAAATTTGGCTGAAAACTCTGAGATTGTGATTCCAGCCAACCTGGAGGCCTCAACTACCATAAAATGGGAACCAAAACTGTGGCAAGAAAGGTCAAAAAAATGGGGCAAAATTCACTTAACAACTGTCTTGCTTAGCAATGGAAGTTTGGAGGTAAATTGTGGTTGCAATTCAAGAATTACCTGTACCAGAAATTGACTAGGCTGGCAACAGAACCACTGAGGAAATCTCTAAAAGAACCTTCCCTCTCTAGATCTATCACATTGGATCAACCAAGTAAGACAGTCCTTAATCTACAGAGATGAATCTCATCCTGATCAGGAAGTAAAATTATGTCCAAGGATCAGATACTAATGTCGTTCACATCTAGATCATAACCAACTGCTCAGAGGTGAAAATTAGGTCTAAGGTACATTCTTCGGCACATATTGAGATAAAGGTGAACTGCCCATGATGTCAACTCATAAAATATTTCTATGGTCTTGCCAACAGAAAGGAAGGGAGGAGCAGTGCAGCAGCTTGGAAATCGAAAGTGCATTCCATCAATAATTTTTCAAATATAGTAATTAGGTGACTAAAGTTTCTGTCATGCAAATATGTAACTGAAGAGCCTGATTGATGACTCTTGGCTCTGGATGTGTCCCATTGGAGAATATCAATTACAATACACCCATGGGGTGGGGGAAAACCAGGGTCAAGGGTGACAATGAATTGTGTGTCACAGAGTTGGCTACACCCAAGCAGTGCTGGACCTTTTAACTCCAAATAAATCCTTTGAAATTTTGGAAGTTTGGATCGAGACTCATGATTTAATTGGGGTAACTGCTGGAATCCCGACACATGAACTGCCATCGTCAATCAATCAATCCATCAATCAGAATAGAGCTGGAAGGGATCTGGGAGATCCTAGGTTCAGGGGTCCCCAATATTGGCAACTTTAAGGCTTGTGGGCTTCAACTCCCAGAATTCCTGAGCTAACATGATTGGAGGAGGAATTCTGGGAGCTGAAGTCCACAAGTCTTAAAGTTGCCAAGTTTGGAGACCTCTCTCCTAGTCCAACCCACTTCTCAAGCAAGAGATTCTATTCCATCTCAAACAAGTAGCTACCTGCCTGGACCCAAATCTCAGGACCTGGAGATTGAAGTCCCTCAGCTCCAAAAGATGATGGGACTTCAATACCAGGCTGTTGTGGCCCCAATTCCCGAGCCTATGCTGTCAGAGAAAGAGGACCTGGAAGATGAGGAGGAGGAACTGGCAATGCCTTCCTCCCCAGGACCTTCCTCCCTGATAATGCCTCAGGTTCCATCAGGCAACCGAGAGGAACAGCCTGAGATTAATCAGGAGGAAGGCATATCGGAGCAGCCCCTGACAGGGAGTCAAGAGGAAGAGTGTTGGCTTGATCCTAAGCAGCATTGTAGGGAGAAACGTGAGCAGCAACGTAGGAGGCGTGGGAGGGTCAGAGAGTGAGCTGAGTCATTGAGCCACACCCCACAGGGGATAAAAGTGGGTGTGTTTTCTCCTGAAACTTTGTACGGGACAAAGTTTAACCTTACTTCAGATTTTCTTTGTGGACTGCCTTGTGATTTTCTGTGAGTAAAATTTTATTTGCTATCAGTTCGGACTTGGCAGGCAGGACGTGGTGGAATGCCAAGCATATAATCAGTTCCAAAGAATTAACTCTGTAAAGTCCGAGCCAGCTTGCCTGCCTGTGTTTGTGTGTGTGTGTGTGTGTGTGTACTCTTTCATCTTTTCGGAAAGAGGAAAGGCGAGACAGAACACCAGCCCGGTGATCAGATCCAAAAATCTGAAGAGGAATCCTACCAAGCAGAAGATTACACAATACACCCAAAGGATTCCCAACTCGTTTTAATGATCCAGCATAACACAGGCATTTCACATCCTACAATAATATTAAACGTTCCGTTTCAGATGTTATGCTGAGGGAAGGGAAGAAGGAAAGGAAAAGAAAGGAAAAAGGGAAGGGAAGGAAAAAAGGGAAGGGAAGGGAAGGAGAAGGGAGAAAAGGGAAAGAGGCAAGGATAAAGAAGAAAAGAGAAAGAAAGAGGAAAGATGAAAGGAAGGGAGAAAAGGGAAAGGGGAAAGAGAAAAGAGGAAAGAGGAAAGGAAGGGAGAAATGGGGGAGAGGAAGGGAAGGGAAGGGAGAAAAGGGAAAGGGGAAAGAGAAAAGAGAAAGGGGAGAGAAAGGGGAAAGAGGAAACGAGAGGGAGGGAGGGAGGGAGGAAGGAAGAGGGAAGGGAAGATGAGTTACATCATGCATGTCATGACATCATCTTTCTCCCGCTCCCGCCCCACCCCTGGATATTATCCAAGACTACAAACTTCCTAACAGAGTTCCGGCTCTTTCACAGATCACAAAGTTCTCTGATGACTTTACAATATTGCATCAGGCGAGGCTTCAGATGTATATTTTATTTATGACCTTTTGCTAAGCTCTTTTGTTCTCGCCACCTCCTTCTGCTCCCGCCTCTCCTTCCCCCGCCCCCACATCCTAGAATTACACGTATTTTTAAAAGCTCCCTGGGTAATTTGCTCCATTCCTGTGATGACCCAGGCGTGATCCAAAGCATCTTACGATACAATAAAATTGATTAGTTTTAAAGGTTCTAGGAATCTTTCTCTCTCCCTCCCTCCCTCCCTCTCTCTCTCTGTCTCTCTCTGTCTCTGTCTCTCTCTCTCTCTCTCCTCCCCCTCCCTCCCTCCCTTCCTCTGTTTCTGAAGTGGAAAGGAAACAAATCCTCTTGGCCACTTTCATTTGTTTTTAATTTCAATTTTGCAACGGTTTGATCCATGTACTTTATTCCATTTGTCATTCGTTCTGCCCACACACACACACCCCATGCTCTCCATCCTACTTCACCTCGCTAAACTGCAGCCATTGAAAAGAACACAATGTGTGCACACACATTCCAAGCAATCTCGGTGTGACTGAGGACAATACAGGTAGTCCGCGACTTAGGCCCACAATTTACTAATTTAACCACTGCAATGATTTACTTAACAGCTGTGGCAAGGAAAGCCGTACAATACAGCAAAATTGACGTAACCTCTGTCTTGCTTACCAACAGAAATTTTCTCAGTCGTGGCTGTAAGCTGAGGACTGCCTGCTGTCAACTCGTAAATCATTCCTATCCCTGTTTCCGAGTTGCCATAAGAAGGAAGGGGGAGAGGAAGGCCTGAGGGAGCAGCGCGGCAGATGAAGGCCAGAAGCACTTTCCACACTTATCTTGTGGAGATTGTAGCCTAGGCTACTGGATCTTCTGCCCGAGAAAATCCTTCATTGGAGAGTGTGATTGATGACACCCAGCCTATGAAAGTGTTTCATTGGAGAACCTGATTTATGACACACCCACGGGGGTGGAGGGAAACCGGATCATAGCTGATAGTAAATTACATGTCTCGGAGTTGATTCCATATGGGTTAGGGCTGGACATGTTGCTCCTAATAAATCTTTTGGATTCTTTTGAAGCTTGGCTCCGGGCTCGTGATTTCATTAGGGCAATTGTCGGAACCCTGACAGCAAGCCAACTCTTCACATAACTGTCAACAACTTTCTTTATGCCGGGCCATCAGAATTGCCTCCGCGCTAAGTGTAAAGTCTTTAAGAACCTGAAGTGGCCTGCTGGTTTGGAATCTTGGCTCCTCTGGAGGACTAGGGTGCATAGGGATTCTGGGATGTAGAGTTTTGTCCGTTTCCATGCTAGGTCATCCCTTTTTGTCACGATGTGTTGATTGTCCTGGAACCAGGGGTCTGCTTGTAGTTTGCCCTTGAGTTTCATGGTTAGATCGCTAGCAGTTTGGTCTTGCCAGTCGCGGCGTTGTCGTCTGGTGGTCACTTGGGCAGTTATTTGGGTAGAGGGGATGATGGCACCTGTACTTTTTCTCAGCTAATGTTCTGACCCACGCCCTTTTCCAACAAATCAAACACAATCCAAAGGGAACAGAAACCTTGTAATGCTTTTGCAAAACAATTAGCTGCGATAAGCACAAGCCTTGCCAAACTCTGCAACACTTACCAAAAGATAACAGACAAGAAATAATTTGCAATACAAGACTCTTCAAATACAAACTCAGGATACTGGAATGTCCACGAGGCTGGAGTTTCAAAATGCCTTTGCCTTCTGCAAAGTACGTTCGTTTCACAGCTGGCTTTTATCTTCTTGAAGGGGGGGGCCATTACCTTACAGCCTTACTCCTGAGTCGCCGGTGCTGTTGTAACTGCTCTTTCCTCCGAGCAATCCTGCGTGCATGTGCACTTAGCACAGGCTCCTCAGGAACCTCCTCATCACTGCTGCCAGCCCCCACAATCTCTGAAGGCAGCAGTCCACTCCCTAATGGTCCTGGCCCCTCATCTGAGTCCTCGCTCTCCTCAGCCATCTGCACCCGCTGCCGGCTAACTACAACAGTTACCAAAAGTCTTCCTAACCCAACCAAGGTTTTGTTTTAGGTTTTTAAAGTCTTCCGGCTCAGAATAAGGATAACCTAAGCAGTTAGTAGACTCTTATATTAAGGTCAGTTGCCCTTCGCTGCTTTTTGTAACAACACTGAAGTTATTGCACATAACAGCACAATCATTTGGGGAGAATGTACAGTAGCTCTATAGAATAGAGTTTTGCCAAGTGTCAAACAGGGATCAGGCTTCCCAGACAATTTATCCTTTTGGATCCAGAGACAAACAGAATACAGGGGATTTAACCTTTATTGTTAGGGCAAGCAAACAAGAGTTTTTAAAAAAAGCATAGCATAAAAAGTAAACCTACCAAGCAAGAGGATGCCCAAATCTCTTACGGCTGTCAGGAGTTACTTAATATCAACCACAGAGATTCCCCAGCAGTAGTTTGAAAGCTACCTCTGATAAAAACAACCCTGCAGGTTTTATTCAGAACCTGACACCATGCCAGGCTATGCTGTGGTTAGGAGACGGCAAGACCTGGCTTTAGTAGAGAACATCTGTAGCTTAGGAGTTGAACTCTAGGGTCGCCGGTGCTCTCTGAGCTTGGTGGTTTTCTTGCAGATGTTTCATGACCCAACTAGGTAATATTATCAATGCTAGGAGAGAAGAAGGGAGGGAGGGAGGGAGGGGAGAAGTGGGGGAGGAGGACTATGGGGTCCCGGGTGCTCTTTGAGTTTGGTGGGGTTTTCTGCAGATATTTCATTACCCAACTAGGCAATATCATCAGTGCTGGAAGGGAGGGGGATTTGGGAGGGGGAGGAGGAAGAGGAGGAGGAGGAGGAGGAGGAGGAGGACTGTGGGGTCCTCGGTGCTGTCTGAGCTTGGTGGTTTTCTTGCAGACGTTTCATTACCCAAACTGAGAAACATCATCAGTGTTGGGTCAGTTCTAGCAACACCCAGGATTTCCCCCACAATTTAAGCTCAAAAGAGACAGGCAAGATGGAAAAGGAAACTGTGGCCACAATCCCCTCCTTCTACTCCTTCTCCAGCAACGGTCCAGTATGTAACCAGAACAAATGGTTAATTCAATCTGGGTTGGCTATTCAATTTGAACAGGGGATTCCAGGTGGCTTTGCCATCTGGCTCAGTCTTCTTTAATCTTTTGTTTCCTGCTTGAGCACCGGGGTGGACTAGAAGACCTCCAAGGTCCCTTCCAACTCTGTTATTCTGCTTTGTTTCACCGACATCTTGCAGAATCGATTCTCTTTTGTTCAGGCGGGACCAGCAGTCAAGTTAGGCATTTTTTGGATTTTTGATACACCAAGCCCAAAACATTCACCGTCGCTGATTTAGGAGGAGTGAACGTCAGAAATTCAGAACCCCGAAGACTAATCCTCTGCCCTCAGTAACGTCCTTTGCTGCAGTCCAACATCAGCAGGTTGAAATGTTTGCTGTTTTTATAACACCACCTGTCCCATTCATGGGGTTTACATTTCTCCTGCACCCCCATTTTCAAATCTCAAAGGCTGTTCTCAGTGCTTATGGACTCCTTCAGCATTGGAAGAAAAGCAGGGGTGGGATTCTACCGGTTCGCACCTATTCACTAGAACCGGTTGTTAACATTTTAAGCAGTTCGGAGAACCGGTTGTTAGAAGAAATGACTGGCCTAATCCTGTAAGGAAGGCAGGAAGGAAACATTCTGGTGTTGCTTACAGAAACTGCCTCTCTGTTAACCCTTATTACGTTCTTGGCAGGACTAGACTTCCTGTCTCAGGAACGTCTCTGGAATTTTTTCCCCCCTCCTTTGCTGGTACTTTGCTTGTGTGGAGTGACCATTCAAAGTTACAACGGCACTGAAAAAAGTGACTTGTGATCATTTTTCACACTAACGACTGTTGCAGCATCCCTACAGTCATGAGAGGCCAGGCGAGGAGATGCGTGCCTCGATGTGAGTGATGTTGAGTTGGCCACACCCAGCCAGTCACATGACCACCAAGCCATGCCCACCACCTAAGCCACGCCCACAGAACCAGTTGTTAAAAAATTTGAATCCTACCCTTGAAGAAAAGGCCTTCCCTTAATAGTGACCCTCCCAGATTTTGCAGGAAAGAAGGAACTTTTCCAGCTCTATGTGAGCTAAAGCAGGGGTAAGAGATAATCAGTGTTGGAAGGGACCTTGTAGGTCATCTAGTCCAACCCCCGCCCAAGCAGGAGACCCTACACCATTTCTGACAGATGGGAGTCCAATCTCTTCTTGAAAGTCTCAAGTGATGACGCTCCCACAGCCTCTGAGGTCTCCAACCTTGGCAAACTTTACAATGGGAGGGGAATGAGAGAGGGAGTTATGTCTTAACCTCATCTATGGACTCCAACTGCCATTCTATCCAACCTCATCGCTCAGTGATTATTGGACCTGTAGTCCAATACTATCTGAAAAGCTAATGCATACCAATCAATATTTTATCTCATGCTAGATTATTCTAACGAAACAGTGCTGTGCGGGTTTCTATGCTGTGGACTTCCCGCTCACCAAAGTGGAAGATAATTAAGACTGTTAATTAGTCAGTTAATGAGTTCGTTAGCTAGTTTAGTTAGTTGGTTAATTCGTTAGTCCGAAAATGCCAGGGAGTTTCTAGAAGCCTGGCCCTCTGACAAATCAGCCATCGACAGACACATAGACATTAACAATGTCTACTGACTATGCAAAAGAGACAATCAACCAGCCCAAAAGAGACCAAATAAGACTCCAGCACTTCTCCACCAGCGATCAGCATCCAGATCAGCAGAGATCAACTCCAAGGTTAACTTCTGACCAACAATAATACCCCAGTCAAGAAACTGCCAAAGAAGCCAACAGCAAAGAGCCCAACCAAAGAATCTCTAAGACTTCCCCCACCCACATAGATAGGCAAGACACAAGAATATAAGCTGACAGCAAATACCACCCCATACTAGTACTGATGACGTTACCTAGTTGGGCAATGAAACGTCTGCAAGTTTAGAGAGCACCAAGGACCTCTCATGTCAATCGTGAGCTACAAATACTCTCCATTATTGGTTGGTTGGTTGGTTAGTAAGTTAGTTAGTTAGTAAAATGTTTATGGAGATCCTCAATCATCCAGGTCATGGTTGTCCCAAAGGTGCTTTTTCAGGAGGCAACTGGACTTTCTAGTTTTTCCTTGAAGACATTTCGCTTCTCATCCAAGAAGCTTCTTCTTCAGTTCAGCTTCTTCTTCAGAACTGAAGAAGCTTCTTGGATGAGAAGCAAAATGCCTTCAAGGAAAAACAAAGTCCAGTGGCTAGCCTAGAGAAAAGAAGAATCAGGGGTGACATGATAGCAGTATTCCAATATTTGAGGGGCTGCCACAAAGAAGAAAGGGGTCAAATTATTCTCCAAAGCACCTGAAGGCGGGACAAGAAATAATGGTTGCAAACTGGAATCAGGAGAAACTTCCTAACCATGAGAACAGTGGAACAGAAGTTGCCTTCAGAAATCGTGGGCACCTCCATCACTGGATGTTTTTGAGAAGAGCCTGGACAGTGACTGATCTGAAATGGTATAGGGTCTCCTGCTTGAGCAAGGGGCTGGACTAGAAGACCTCCAAGGTCCCTCCCAGCTCTATTCTATTCTAAGTTAGCTATTTATTTTTATTACAGTTGACGAGCAGATCTTAGATCTTTCATGGTTTGGGTCTTTGAGAGAACCTTCCAGTCCTACATTGGTCTTGAACAATTATGCTTCTTCTTTTTGTTTTTATCAAAAAAATCAAGGTTAAAAAAAATTGGAACCCTGAACAAAACAAAATGAACATCTAAAGGAGCTTCATAGCCAAAAGCCCAGATACCATAAGGCATTTTCAGTTCACAGCAGAACAACAGATGAACAGCCATACAACAAAATCTCAGCGAACAAGTGGCCTTTAAGTGCTTTCTGCAAACCCTTCTCTTTTTTCTCTTGGACAAATTTAACACTCAACTCCCAATTTGGAAAAGAACATTTAAAAAAAAAACAACCATAATAATATTCTTTTTTTTTTTTTTTTGGTATGCTTTACCCTTCAAAAACACAATCGCCCTTTTTAGACAAAACTAAAATCTTTATTAAGAATCTTACAGAAAAACAGAAAAGGGAATCGACAAAGAAATTAGACCTACAGATAGTTGAGAAAGTAAAATACTCGGGAATATATTTAACAGCAAGACGGGTAACAACCAAAGAAGATAATTATATAAGACTACTGCAACAAATCAAAGCCGACTTGGAAAAATGGGGGAAAAAATGCAGATGTCAAATGGCAGGAAGGATTGCAACTATAAAAATGAATATTTTGCCAAAGCTACTTTTTCTAATCCAAACGATCTCTGTAAAATTAGAAAAAAAGTACTTTGACGAGCTAAACACAATAATTTTGAAATATGTTCGGCAAGGGAAAAAAGCAAGAATAAGATTGAAAATGTTACAAGAATCTAAAACTAATGGAGGCTTTGGAGTACCAGATTGGGAGCTTTATTATGAAGCTTGGGTGAGAAAATGGATATTGGAAGATTGTGACACAGAAAGGTTACTATTTCTAGAAGGTCACGATCTCCAATTAGGATGTCATGCTTTTGCGTTTCATTTATAAATATTTTTATTGTTTTGTATCACAAATTCCATTTCTATATTGAACAGCGTGTTTTCTAGGTGGCCAAAGTGTTAAAATATAAACATCATTATAATCATGTACATACATATACATGTATGCATATCATATACATGTACATACATATACATGTATGCATATCATATACATATATATAAGATAATATCAATCGTTATTAGAAAGTATACTATCTTCCATATTGACATCAGTTATATAACCATCAAAATATTTACTAGTCAGTTTTTCTTTCCCCTGTAGTTCATATTTTCACATAAATCCATTCATCTAACCTCTGTATCTATCTACTAGCCATTTGTAGAAAAGTTCCCATATTATAAAATATTCCGAATCTGCCTTTTCTTTAATTTTTAGAGTTAAACTATCTATTTCTGCATATTCCATAATCTTTTTGATTATATTATCATCTCTAGGGTTTTTTTCATTTTTCCAGTATTGTGCAATCCTGGCTGCTGGTAGAATATGTAAAATTAAATATGTGTTACCTTTATTATAGTTTTCAGGTAGCAAGGATAGCATGCTTTTTAAAATTTATTTATTTATTTGTCAAAAGCTTACAATACAGTAGAAATAAGAATAAACATAAGTTTAAATACAAGAAATAGGAACTAATAATTGGGAAGAATAGGACAGGGATGGTAGGCACGATGGTGCGCTTATGCACGCCCCCTACAGACCTCTTAGGAATGGGGTGAGATCAATAGAGGCTAGTTTGAGTGTAAAGGAGTCGGGGTTTGAGCAGGTGACAACAGAACCAGGTAGTGAATTCCAGACATTGACCACTCTGTTGCTGAAGTTGTACTTCCTGCAATCAAGTTTGGAGTGGTTTACATTAAGTTTATATCTGTTGTGTGCTCTTGTGTTGTTATGGTTAAAGCTGAAATATTCATTAGCTGGTAAGACATTGTAACATGATTTTATGTTAACTTTAACTTTAACCTTAGACTGTCTACTATTGACCTCACCCCTTTCCTAAGAGGTCTGTAGGGGGCGTGCATAAGCGCACCAACGTGCCTACCGTCCCTGTCCTATTGTTTCTCTTATTCTTCTTTTATTTTTCTTATATGTACCCATTTCATGTATTCACAACTATGTATACACTTATACTTATTATCTTGTAAACAATTGGCAAATCAAATAAATAAATAAATAAATAAATAAATAAATAAATAAATAAATATGTACTATGCTTAATTCCAATCTTAGCTGGCATAGTTCAAGGTTATCTAAGCCTAGAATCTCAAGCCTGGTGGTTTGAGGAACATAGTACTCTTCTGGTAAAATACTTCTGGACTCGCTCAATTATATTTATGTCTGATATACAGTGTGGATTCCAGACAACAGAGCTGAATTCAAGTATTGGTCTAGCAAAGGTTTTGAATGTCCTAGTTTGCAAATCAGCATTACCAGAGGAAAAGTTTCATAAGTGTTTTTTTTTTAATGGTATGAAAAACACAATCATTGGCTTTGGAAAAAGTTTAGTAGATACAAATAAAACAAGAGATGCTCAACTTAAAGCATCAGCATTTCCCCGTGTTAATGAGATAGAGGTAGTCCTCAACTTACGACAACAATTTGAGCCCAAAATTTCTGTTGCAGGGCAAGGCAGGTGTTAAGTGAGTTTTGCCCCATTTTACAACATTTCTTGCCGCCATTGTTAAGGGAATCGCTGCAGTTGTTTAATTAGTAACACGGTTGTTAAGAGAATCTGGCTTCCTCGTTGACTTGGCTTGACAGAAGGCCACAAAAGTGGATCACATTGCAACCGTTGTAAATGTGAGTCGGTGGCCAAGCATCTGAATTTTGACCGTGCAACTGTGGGGATGTTTGCAATGGTCGTAAGTGTGAAAAATGGTCATATCCCACTTTTTTCAGCGCTGTTGTAACGTCGAACAGTTGCTAAATAAACTATTGTAAATCGTGAATTGCCTGTACTTAAAAGGACAATATAATTCAACGTAAAGTAGAAAAACGTTACAATTTTCTACTAGGCTGTTCATACAACTGTACCAGCCTGTCTTCATTTTCTAGTTGTAAAAGAAGACTTGATCTGTCTCCTGAATGTAAACTTCTACCTCTGACAATCATATACCAACCAAGTCACTGCAATTGTACAATTTTACCATCCGAAATCTCTGTTCTTTTTCTCCCAAAATAAAGAAAATTTCTGCCTCTTTATTATCACGTCGCAAATTCCCTCTGTCTGAACGTAATGCTAGAGATTAACACAGGCAACGAGAGTGCATCAAATCTATTTAGTGGCTTGAGAACAGAATTTGTTGGCAGGACAATGGCATAAAGCCGTCAAGATTTAAACGATCTATTCCATATTAAGCATGTTGCACAATGTTTTCTGTCCCTGTTTTTAAGCCTGATTAACATAGGAATAATATAGGAATACCACAGCAGATTTTAGCTGTTAATGTTTTAATCTGGTGGGTTTTTTTTTTTTTTTACAATGGATGCTTTTAAGGTTTTCCAATGTTTTTATGTCGTAAGCTGCCCAGAGTTGTTGGATATGAGAGGGGCAGCAAATAAATGTGAGAGATAGGGGTGTGTGTGTGTGTGTGTGTGTGTGTGTGTGTGTGTGAGAGAGAGAGAGAGAGAGAGAGAGAGAGAGAGAGAGAAGAAGAAGAAGAAGAAGAAGAAGAAGAAGAAGAAGAAGAAGAAGAAGAAGAAGAAGAAGAAGAAGAAGAAGAAGAAGAAGAAGAAGAAGAAGAAGAAGAAGAAGAAGAAGAAGAAGAAAGATGGATGGATGGATGGATGGAAGGACGGATAGATAGATAGATAGATAGATAGATAGATAGATAGATAGATAGATAGATAGATAGATATGATAATGGATAGATAGATACAATAATTAGATAGATAGATTAGATAGATAGATAGATAGATAGATAGATAGATAGATAGATAGATAGATGGATGGATGGATGGATGGATGGATGGATGGATGGATGGATGGATGGATGGATGGACGGGTGGGTGGATGGATGGATGGATGAATGGTAGAGAGATAGATAGATAGATAGATAGATAGAGATGGATGATAGAGATAGACAGACAGACAGACAGAAACATGATTGAGAGTTCAGCTTTTCCATGCTTTCCATTTCTGCAATATAGTTACCTAGGATTTTTTAAAATTGCATATAACACGGTATATATTATGGACAACAAGCATATAGAATGGATTTTTGGTGGGGAAATAACATTCAAGACCAGGAATTTGTATTCTTTCATTCCTCCTCCACTTTTTTTTCTTTAATCTTAGCTTTAAGGTGCGGGGTGGGGGTGGAATGGCTGCCTCTGTGTTTAATGTGTTGGTAACTGAATCCAGTTACTTAGATGGGTGATTTTTGATTTTAGCAGATTGGGTATCATTTTCATCCTGAACACCTGTCATTCACCGAATGTACCATAGTCATTTTTTTGTTTATAGTCAGCGGAAAACTGCAAAACAGAAGTCCTTCTGTCTTATGCATAGCTGGAGCACTGAGGAACAGCAGATATGATTAAATTGCATGAAGGCTTTATAAGGAGGTAGGAGAACATGTGCACACCAGTAAAAACACTAAGCCAAATTGATGAAATTGTGGGTGCAAAGTCAAATCCGTCCTGATTTGTCACTGTGTTTTAACTACCTGCATGCCTGAATGATTCATTTAAGGAAGAGAAGAGAAGAGAAGAGAAGAGAAGAGAAGAGAAGAGAAGAGAAGGGAAGGGAAGGGAAGGGAAGGGAAGGGAAGGGAAGGGAAGGGAAGGGAAGGGAAGGGAAGAACAATGGAATGGTATGAAACGCAACAGAACAGAACACAATAGAATAATATGGAATGCAATAGAACAGAACAGAACAGAACAACAATGGAATGGAATGGAATGGAACAGGAATAACAATTGAATGGAATTGAATAGAATTGAATAGAATCAAATAGAACCAAATCGAATAGAATACAATGGAATACAATAGAATGGAATGGAACGGAGTGGAACAGAACAGAACAGAATAGAATAGAATAACAATGGAATGGAATAGAATGAAATAAAATGGAATAAATAGGAATAAGAATAGAATGGAATGGAATAAGAATAGAATGGAATGGAATGAAATGGAATGGAATGAAATGGAATGGAATGGAATGGAATGAAATGGAATGGAATGGAATGGAATGAAATGGAATGGAACGGATTGGAATGGAACAGAACAGAACAGAACAGAACAGGAACAGAACAGAATAGAATAGAATAGACTAATGATGGAAAGGAATCAAATGGAATGTAACAAAACAGAACAGAACAGAATAGAATAACAATGGAATGGAATAGAATTTAATGACCATTCAAAGTTACAACGGTGCTGCAAAAAAAATAACATGTCCATTTTTCACACTTATGACCATTGCAGCATCCCCAGGGTCACATGATCAAAACTAGAGATGCTTGGCAACTGACTCATATTTATGACGGCTGCAGCGTCCAGGGGTCTCATGATCCCCTTTTGCAACTTTCCGACAAGCAAAGTCAATGGGGGATGCCAGATTCACTAAAGAACCCAGCTGCACTGATTCCCTTAACAACCGTGGCAAGGAAGGTCGTAAAATGGAGCAAAATTCCCTGAGCAGCTCTCTCGCTCTTGGCGACCTAAATGTGGGGCTCAATGGCTGGCCGTAAGTCGAGGACGCCCTGCGTTTATTCGAAAGATGTATCTGAAAACGAAACGCCTCCCATTGGCCGTGTTTTGTTCATGTGTGAAAAGGCCGGAGTGGATCAGGAGCTGAACGTCTCCTTGAAGTGTCTCACAGGTGCACAAAAAAAAAAAAAAAAAGAGAGAGAGAGAGAGAGAGAGAAGAGAAAAGGATCCAGGCTGCATCAATAGACAGAATTTCAACTCCCAGAAAGTCTTTGCAGCACTCAATTCCTGTCTCGGCTGGACCTCTTTGCCAGGGCTGTGTTGGAGTTGGAGAGATCACAGGTCTCAAGAAAGGATTCAGACACACTGAGGCCAATGCAGCGAAGGGGAAGAATAAATTCCGGAGTTGGTTTTGGAATTGATTTTGAATTTTTTTTTGGTGGGGGGGGGGGTCAGGGGGATTTCTCCTGGTGAAAGAGGAAGTTAGCAAGAATAGTTTTATGCTGTAAACAATTAAAATAGGGAATTCTACCTTTCTATCTATCTATGTATCTATGTATCTATCATCTATCTATCTATCTATCTATCTATCTATCTATCTATCTATCTATCTATCTATCTATCACTATCACTATCACTATCACTATCTCTTTCTCTCTCCCTCTCTTTCTCTCCAACTAGTTTTATGTTGTAAACAATTATATTAGGGAATCTATCTATCTATCTATCTATCTATCTATCTATCTATCTATCTATCTATCTCCATCTCTCTGTGTGTGTCTCTGTCTCTATCTTTATCATCTGTCTGTCTGTCTGTCTATCTATCTATCTATCTATCTATCTATCTATCTATCTATCTATCTATCTATCTATCATCTATCTCCATCTCTCTCTCTGTGTGTGTGTGTCTGTCTCTATCTATCTATCTATCTATCTATCTATCTATCTATCTATCTATCTATCTATCTATCTATCTATCTATCTATCTATCTATCTATCTCCATCTCTCTCTCTGTGTGTGTGTGTCTCTATCTATCTATCTATCTATCTATCTATCTATCTATCTATCTATCTATCTATCTATCTATCTATCTATCTATCACTATCTCGCTCTCGCTCTCTCCCTCTCTTTCTCTCCAACTAGTTTTATGTTGTAAACAATTATATTAGGGGATCTGTCTGTCTGTCTGTCTGTCTGTCTGTCTATCAATCTATCTATCTCTACCTATCTATCACTATCTCTCTCTCTCTCTCTCTCTCTCCTTCTCTCTCTCTCCAATTAGTTATATGCTGTAAACAATTATAATAGGAGATCTATCTATCTATATCTATCTATTTCATAGATAGATATAGAGCCCTCTCACGCACACTAGTTTTATGCTGTAAACAATTATAATAGGTTATCTATCTATCCATCCATCCATCTCATTTTTATCCCACCTGCATTATTTAATGGCAAATATATCTAATATACCTTCCTCCTCCTCTTTTCCCCACCCAACCACCTTATGAGATGAGTTAGGCTAACAGAGTGAGTGACTGGCCCCGAGTCACCCAGTTGGCTTTCATGCCTAAGGTGGGACTAAAATTCACATTCTCCTAGCAATTGGCCTAAAGTCACCCAGTTGGCTTTCATTCCTAAGGCAGGACTAGAACTCACCATCTCTTGGTGATTGACCCGAAGTTGTGCAAGCCAAGGTTTCATGCTCAAGGCAGGACTAGAACTCATCACCTCCTGGTGATTGGTCCAACATCACCCCATTGGCTTAGCTGCCTAAGGTAGACTAGAACTCATTGTCTCCTGGTGATTGGCTCAAAGTTACTCAGCCGGTTTTTGTGCCTAAGATGGGACTTGAACTCACCATCTCCTGCTTTTTAGCCTGGTGCCTTAGCCACTAGACCAAACTGACTCTGTTGCATTGTGTGTAAGCACTTTCAGGGTCCTAAGCAGGCAACCATGCCCTCTTGCCATTGACTTCATTACCTGCCTCCTACATCCCTTTCTGTCTTTTCTCTCTCTAAAGCAATCCATTTTCTACCTTCCATGAGCTTACTCGGTTCATCTAGGACATTTTTTTCCAATTCCCCTCTTCCCCTCCTGACATTTGATTTTTATTTTTTGAAGAATAGGAGTAAAGAGGGTTTTTTTTATTCTTCTTCTGCAAAAACCTAGCTTGCCAGAAAAAAAGAGTTCTAACAAAGCTGAAGAGACACATCGGAGCATACCTGGACTCTTTCAAGGTCTATCATGGGGGGAAGGTATGGACTCGCTCTCCATAGCACCCAAGAGAAAGACAAAAAAACAGTTGATAGAAGCTTTATAGAGGGAGATCAAAACTTGAAACAAGAAGAATTTTTGGTGAGAATCATGGAAGAGTGTATCTCCAGAATGGAATGGAATGGGAATGAAGAATACCTGTAGAATAGAATAGAATAGAGTAGAGTAGAGTAGAGTAGAGTAGGGTAGGGTAGGGTAGGGTAGGGTAGAGTAGGGTAGAGTAGAATAGAATAGAATAGAATAGAATAGAATAGAATAGAATAGAATAGAATAGAATAGAAGAATTGGAAGGGACCTTGGAGGTCTTCTAATCCAACCCCCTGCTTAGAAACCCTATACCATTTCAGACAAGTTCCACCCCCCCATTGAACTCTGCATTTTTTTCCCTTTCCTTTCCTTTCCTTTCCTTTCCTTTCCTTTCCTTTCCTTTCCTTCCCTTCCCTTCCCTCCCCTCCCCTCCCCTCCCATGGCTAAGGCAGGACTAGAACACACTGCCTCCTGGTGATTGGCCCAAAGTCACCCAGCTGGCTTTCATGCCTAAGGCAGGACTAGAACTCACGGTTTTCTGCTTTCTAGCTTGGGGCCTTAACCACAAGATCAAGCTGGCTCTCTTTTTGAAATCTCTCTTTGGAAAAGGCAGCCACGGTCTTCTTCTGCAGAGTCCAGTCTGGGTAGGTCACCAGGACCTTCTGAGCTTTTGGACTCATGATGGAGTCCATCCTCAGAGAACGTGTCTCTCTCTCTCTCTCTCACCAGAATAGTCTTCGTCTTCCTATCGCTGACAGAGAGGGACTTGGTCCAAAGTCACCTAAGACAGGATTTGAACTCACGTTTTCCTGGTTGCTACTTCACTGCCTTTAACCAATACTCCAGACTGGCTCTAGATCAGTTGTTGCTGTTGTTTGTTGCAAAGTCGTGTCGCGACCCCATGGACAACGTTCCTCCAGGCCTTCCTGTCCTCTACCATCCCCCAGAGTCCATTTAAGCTCATGCTGACTGCTTCAGGGACTCCATCCACCCACCTCATTCTCTGCCTTCTCCCCTTCTTCTTCTATTGCCCTCCATCGTTCCCAGCATTCGGCTCTTCTCCAGGGAGTCCTTCCTTCCTTCTCATGAGGTGGCCAAAGTCTTTGAGTTTCATCTTCAGGGATCTGGCCTTCTAAAGAGCAGTCAGGGTTGGTCTCCTCTAGGACTGACCGGTTGGATCACCTTGCGGTCCAAGGGACTCGCGGGAGTCTTCTCCAGCGCCAGAGTTCGAAGGCCTCTAGATCAGAGGTTTAGCCAATTCTGTCCATGAGAAGCCAACTTACAAACATGGGCTCTTTAGCTAGCTAAGGTGGCCTTAGTTTTGCCGAAGACACGATGATAGAATTGTGGGATCCTTCATTGACTCTGATCTTGCAGACATTTCATTACCCAACTAGGTAATGTCATCAGTGCTAGAGGGGAGTGGGGTTTTCACTGATGATGATACCTTGCCAGATAACGAAACATCTGCAAGAAAACAACCAAGGTCAGAGGACACCAAGGATCTCAAAGTTCAACCCTGAACTACAAATATTTTCTTCTGTTGGTAGTCATTGGATTGAAAGGGGAGTCGGCCATCTTCTAATCCAGCCCTGTCATGGATAGGAAATCTTCAAATGATCCTACAAAAGACCACAATTGAGTCCAGATTTTGATTGAAAAATTCCAGTGACTAGAATTGGGTATGTCTAATTTGCACACTAGAACAACTAGACACAAGGACAGTTTTTCCCCGAACGCCATCACTCTGCTAAACAAATAATTCCCTCAACACTATCCAACTATTTACAAAGTACCTTATGATTCTTGACTCTTGACAAATGTATCTTTTTTTTTATGTACACTGAGAGCATTTGCACCAAAGACAAATTCCTTGTGTGTCCAATCACACTTGGCCAATAAAGAATTCTATATTTTATATTCTATATTTAATGAAAAGAAGGCCTAGGGGTGACGTGAAAGCAGTCTTCCAGTATCTCAGGGGCTGCCACAAAGAAGGGGAAAATCAAGCTATTTCTCCTGTCCTGAAGGCCAGGACAAGAAGCAACGGATGGAAACTCATCAAGGAGAGAAGCAGTCTAGAACTAAGGAGGAATTTCCTGACAATTAGAAAAAATAATCAGTGGAACAACTTGCCTCCAGAATTTGTGAATGTTCTAACACTGGAAGTTTTAAAGAAATTGGACAACCTTTTGTCTGCAATGGTATAGGATTTCCTGCTTGAGCAGGGGGTTGGACTAGAAGACCTCCAAGGTCCCTTCCAACTCCTATTCTATTCTATTCTATTCTATTCTATTCTATTCTATTCTATTCTATTCTATTCTATTCTATTCTATTCAAGGACTCTGATCCTAGCAAAGCCAAGAGGCTGTTATTGTCTCCAAGAGCCTCTTCTTCTGGGGGGAAAACAAAACCAAACCACACAGCTCTATGAAATTGAATCAACGATGAGATTTCAATCCAGGACAAGATCTTTTTCAGGATACCTGGCTAGCCAGGTGTGGTTCCTTGTGCCCAAAGCAAGGTGGCCGACTTGTCTATGGGCGTTTTGGGTGCTCCAACACGGGAGGCTTTTCTGATGAAGAGATTGGACAACCATTTTGTCCAGAAAGGGATAAGGTCCCCCTGCTTGAGAAGGAGGTTGGGCTAGATGACCTCCAAAGTCCCTTCCAACCCTGATATTCTGTTCTTCATTGATCATCCCCATCAAGGATGATCTTCTAGAGAGTCTTTCCACTCGGTTTAGATGTTTGGAACATTTTAGTGATTGAATTATTTATTTATGTAGTTATGCAGTCGCCCGTCTCGCCAAAGGTGACTCTGGGCAAAGCACATTAACAGCCTTTGTCAAATTTATGTTCCAAATTTTCACCCACAGATAAGGCTAGAATTAATCTGCATTGCATTTGACTTCTTTGGGCCCCTACACCCCCCACCCTCAACTCTGAAGATTGCCGTAGTTAGATATTGGAGCACTGGTGATGTTATCTAGCCAGGCAATGAAACGTCTGCAAGAAAGCTACCAAGCTCAGAGAGCACCAAGGACCCCACAGTCGTCCTCCTCTTCCTCTTCCTCTCTTCCTGCACTGATGATGTTTCCTAGCTGGGCAATGAAACGTCTGCAAGAAAACTACCAAGCTCAGAGAGCACCAAGGACCCCACAGTCGTCCTCCTCCTCCCTTCTAGCACTGATGATGTTTCCTAGCTAGGCAATGAAACGTCTGCAAGAAAGCTACCAAGCTCAGAGAGCACCAAGGACCCCACAGTCGTCCTCCTCCTCCCTTCTAGCACTGATGATGTTTCCTAGCTGGGCAATGAAACGTCTGCAAGAAAACTACCAAGCTCAGAGAGCACCAAGGACCCCACAGTCGTCCTCCTCCTCCCTTCTAGCACTGATGATGTTTCCTAGCTGGGCAATGAAACGTCTGCAAGAAAACTACCAAGCTCAGAGAGCACCAAGGACCACACAGTCCTCCACCTCTTCCTCCTCCTCCCTTCTAGCACTGATGATGTTTCCTAGCTGGGCAATGAAACGTCTGCAAGAAAACTACCAAGCTCAGAGAGCACCAAGGACCACACAGTTCTCCTCCTCTTCCTCCTCCTCCCTTCTAGCACTGATGATGTTTCCTAGCTGGGCAATGAAACGTCTGCAAGAAAACTACCACGCTCAGAATGCACCAAGGACCCCACAGTCGTCCTCCTCTTCCTCCTCCTCCCTTCTAGCACTGATGATGTTATCTAGCCAGGCAATGAAACGTCTGCAAGAAAACTACCAAGCTCAGAGAGCACCAAGGACCCCACAGTCGTCCTCCTCTTCCTCTCTTCCTGCACTGATGATGTTTCCTAGCTGGGCAATGAAACGTCTGCAAGAAAACTACCAAGCTCAGAGAGCACCAAGGACCCCACAGTCCTCCTCCTCCTCCCTTCTAGCACTGATGATGTTTCCTAGCTGGGCAATGAAACGTCTGCAAGAAAGCTACCAAGCTCAGAGAGCACCAAGGACCACACAGTCCTCCTCCTCCTCCCTTCTAGCACTGATGATGTTTCCTAGCTGGGCAATGAAATGTCTACAAGAAAGCTACCAAGCTCAGAATGCACCAAGGACCACACATTCCTCCTCCTCTTCCTCCTCCTCCCTTCTTGCACTGATGATGTTTCCTAGCTGGGCAATGAAATGTCTGCAAGAAAGCTACCAAGCTCAGAATGCACCAAGGACCACACATTCCTCCTCCCCACTCCCTTCTGGCACTGATGGGTCATGAAATGTCTGCAAGGAAACCACTAAGCTCAGGGTGCAGCAGGGATCTCTCATTTCAACCCTGCGCTACCAATATTCTCCTTTCAAACCTCCCTTGATCTTAATGTCTACTTTAGGGATCCCGGGCACAGAAATCCGCCCATCGAATTCAACGGGATTTAATTTTTGAGTCGACATGGATAGAGCCCAAGTGTTTCTCTTTCTACTTGCTCTAGCAACGTCTCAGATAATTTCCCTTGGGTTGGAACGAGCAAAATTTCTTTGAGAAATCTCCCCACTCCGCATTCATCACCTCTAAGATGCTCGCGAGAGAAGAGAATTTTGCACATGCGCCGGGGTGCCCTTGTCTTTTCGAGCGGTCGGCCCGGAACACGAATTCTTGCGAACACGCAAAACACCCTCAAAGGAAAGAATTGTGCGCGTCCTCACTTGGAGACGACACTCCTGACTTCATCCCACCGCATGGGTGTGTGTGTGCTCACCTGATGATCACGTACATGACCGAGCAGTTGCCCACGAGTCCCACGATGCAGACGATGGAGTAGACAATCACAATGGTGACTTTGATCCTCATGGGAAGGAAGCCGTCCGTAGTTCGGTTGTGGAACCAGTCGCCCAAGCTGATATTCCAGAGGGATGAGTCATTCACCAGCCTGGACATGTAAAGGACATCCCCCACTTGAGTGTGGAAAAAGGGGTCCATCCTGAAGGCAGGTGGGTCGCAAGCTCTGGAGTTAGGAAGGGGGGAGAGAGAGAGAGAGAGAGAAAAGGAGGACGAAGAAAAAGAAGAAGAGGAGGAGGGGGAGGAGGAAGAAGAGGAAAAGGAACAGGGGGACGAGAAAGGAGAAGAAGGGGAAAGGGAGGAAGAGATGAAGGCAAAGGAGGAACAGAAGAAGGGGAAGGAGAAGAAGAAGAGGAAGCAGAGGAAGAAAAAGATGAGGGAAAGGAGGAAGAGGGAAAGGGGGAAGAGGAAAAGGAGAAGGGGAAGAGGCAGAAGAGGAGGAGGAAGAAGAGGAGGAAAAGGAACAGGGGAGGAGAAAGGAGAAGAAGGGGAAAGGGAGGAAGAGATAAAGGCAAAGAGGAGAAGGGGAAGGGGAAGAAGAGGAGGAGGAAGATGAAGAGGAAAAGGAGGAAGAGGGAAAGGATGAAAATGTAAAGGAAAAGGAGAAAGAGGAGATGGGGAAGAAGAAGAAGAAGGAAGAGGGGGAGGAAGAGGAAAAAGAGGAGGAGAAGGAGAAGGAGAAGGAGAAGGAGAAGGAGAAGAAGAAGAAGAAGAAGAAGAAGAAGAAGAAGAAGAAGAAGAAGAAGAAGAAGAAGAAGAAGAAGAAGAAGAAGAAGAAGAATTAAAATGGCTTGTGATACAACAAATCAATTTTCACGTACCCTGACCCATAGAGAGCCAGGTGTTCACACACACACACACACACTTACACATGCACATACCAACCAAGACCATATATGGGCTTCTTGCGCAATCAGCAGGAGACCAGATTTTTTCCCTGCCCGCTTCACTGACCTGAACCCCAAGGGGAGATGCTTGGATTGGCTACAAACCCCCCCCCCCCAAAGGCGCTGTTACAGCCAGGGACCTTATGCCGTCACCACACACCCCTTTGCACAAAGAGTGAGATGGCAAATATCTTGGGTGAAAGGGAGGGAGGGAGGGAGAGAAGATTGGCAGCCCTCCGGAGCTTGCTCACCAGCCACCCTTCCTTCCTTCCTTCCTCCCTCCCTTCCATCTGTCCATGTGCAGAATGCACCCCTGGCTCCCTGCCGCTGAGCAAGCATCTTTCCATGCCAGCAGGTAAATTAACCCACCATGCAAAAGACCTCGGAAGGAACATGAGTAATAGCGCTCGCTCGCTCGCTCGCTCTCTCTTCCTCTCCCCCCTCCCTCTCTCTGTCTGTCTCTCTCTCTGTCTCTCTCTCTCTGTCTCTGTCTCTCTCGGTCTCTCTCTCTCTCTCTCTCTCGGCCTGGGTTTGTGCATTTGCTGCAAACCTGCCCTTTTCCCATCTGTTCTGCACCCAGCCAGGGGAAACTTCAAAAGAGCCACGCCAGCTCCGTCCTTACCTGGACGGCGATTCTTTTTTCCAAGCAGCAAATAAAAAAAATAAAAAAAATGCAAGCTCCCCTCCGATGGGGCTTTGCTTCTTTTTTTCTTTTTTTTTCTTTAGCCACGCCGCTTAGGGTCCATGCATGATGTCCACGAGGGAACCGCGGGAGACAAAGGCGCGCGTGTGAGGCTTTCGGGAGACGAGAGAAACGTCCTTTCCGTCCCTCCTTGCTCCGAGGATGCTTTTCGGGGAGGTTTGGCGGCGATGCGGAAGAAAATCCCAACTTGCAAGGAGGGGGAGGGCTTTGGGGAAGGATGCCAAGGAGAGGAGCACATGCACACAGCCTCGCTGGCTCTTTCACACGCGCGCACACGCGCGCTCTCACTCACACGCACACAGACACTTCTGACCTAAGTGGCGAGGGAGGATGGGAAACAGCCTAGAAACGCCGGGATCGCTAGCCATCCAAACGGATCAGCAGATCACGAGTTGGTCCGATCTCATCGAGGCTGGCCCCCAACGGAGAGGCTGCTTTGCTATTTAGAATATAGAAGAGCTGGAAGGGACCTTGGAGGTCTTCTAGTCCAGCCCCCTGCCTAGGCGGGAAACCCTACACCACTTCAGACAAAGGGTTATCCAACATCTTTTTAAAAACCTCCAGTGTTGGAGCATCCACAGCTTCTGGAGGAAGGTTGTTCCACAGAATAGAATAGAATAGAATAGAATAGAATAGAATAGAATAGAATAGAATAGAATAGAATAGCAGAGTTGGAAGGGACCTTGGAGGTCTTCTAGTCCAACCCCCTGCCTAGGCAAAAAACCCTACAGCACTTCAGACAAAGGGTTATCCAACATCTTTTTAAAAACTTCCAGTGTTGGAGCATTCACAACTTCTGGAGGCAAGTTGTTCTAACTGTGATTAATTGTTCTCAACTGTCAGGAAAATCCTCCTTAGTTCTAGGTTGCTTCTCTCCTTGATTAGTTTCCACCCACTGCTTCCTGCCCTGCCTTCTGGTGCTTTGGAGAATAGCTTGACCCCTTCTTGGTGGCAGCACCTGAGATACTAGAAGACTGCTATCATGTCACCTCCTGTCCTTCTTTTCATCAAACTAGACATACCCAATTTCTGCAATCATTCTCTATACGTTTTAGCCTCCAATCCCCTAATCATCCTGGTTGCTCTTCTCTGCACTTTTTCCAGAGTCTCAATGTCTTTTTTTACATCTTGGCGGCCAAAACGTGAACCTGGAAAATAGAAGAGTATTGTCGATAGAGAGGGTCACGACTTGCAGAGAGGGTGGCATAGTTTCCTATGGGATGGGAAATGTAAACAGCATGCATATTTTCAGAGACACTGTGATCTTGATTCTATTTCTCTGAGCCTGGCTCGGTTGGGAGAGTCAATTGGGAGCCCTGTGTAAGGTAGCTGAGATGAAGAGGGCAAAGGAGAAAAACGAGATTGCAACAGGCGAGAATGGAATGGAATGGAATGGAATGGAAAGGAGTGGAGTGGAATGGAATGGAATGGAATCAAATGGAATGGAATGGAATGGAATGGAATAGGGAAAAGAGGGGAGAGTGGAGTGGAGTGGAATGGAAAGGAGTGGAGTGGAGTAGACTGGAATGGAATGGAAAGGAATAGGGAAAGGGAAGGGGATAGGGATAGGGATAGGGATAGGGCAGAATGGAACAGTACAGAACGGAATGGAAGAAGGAAGGAAGGAAGGAAGGAAGGAAGGAAGGAAGGAAGGAAGGAAGGAAGGAAGGAAGGAAGGAAGGAAGGAATTCTTTGTTGGCCAAGCGTGATTAGATGCTTCTCTTGGTGCAGTGTGCATAAAAAGAAAAGATACATTCATCAAGAATCATCAGGTCCAACACTTAATAATCGTCATAGGGTACAATAAGCAATCAAATCATACTAGGAAACAGTCATTATAAATCATAAGGATACAATCAACAAAGTTACAGTCATACAGTCACAAGTGGGAGGGGATGGGTGATAAGGAGTGATGGGAAGATTAATAGTAATAGTAGTGCAGACTTAGTAAATAGTTGGACAGTGTTGAGGGAATTATTTCTTTAGCAGAGTGATGGCGTTTGGGGAAAAACTGTCCTTGTGTCTAGTTGTTCTGGTGTGCAGTGCTCTATAGCGTCATTTTGAGGGAAGGAGTTGAAACAGTTTATGTCCGGGATGTGAGGGGTCTGTAAATATTTTCACAGCCCTCTTTTTGATTCATGCAGTATGCAGGTCCTCGATGGAAGGCAGGTTGGTAGTAATGGCTTTTTTCTGCAATGGAGTGGAGTGGAGTGGAATGGAATAGAAAGGAATAGGGATAGAGATAGAGATAGAGATAGAGATAGAGATAGAGATAGAGATAGAGATAGAGATAGAGATAGAGATAGAGAGGACAGAATAGATTAGAATTCTTTATTGGCCAAGTGTGATTGGACACACACAAGGAAAAGTTTGGGAAAATGATCCAAACTCCACCCATGTTCAGCAACCCTGATCTGTAGAAGCTGTAATGCATTTGCTTCAAATGCTGTTTCTTCTTCAGGCTTGTGGCTTCCCAACGCATTTTGGTATTCTCCTTCAAATGAAAACTCCCAAGTCCTTGCCCTGTAGAAACGCAGTGCATCAAATGTCCGGTTCTTACGGCTTTTCGGAATCAGCCAAGTGGATTTCCAAGAAAGATCCTGACAAAAATTGATGTCCCACTGCAAACAAAAAACAAAAACAAAAAAAACTTCCCAGAAATGGGAATGTGCGGTAAGCAACAGCAATAGCCAGAATGCTGACTGATTGGCAGTGTGCTTTTTTTTTTTTTTTTCCTTTCTGGATAACCTCAGAGCCTGAAAGGATGCTCTGAGCTTATCTGCATTCATAAGATGCAAATTTATGCAGCTGATAAATGCTGTTACAGAGGTGATTTATTTGGTGGGACCTGTCTGGTTTGATTTGTGCTGAGACAGGAGGCTGCAGAAAAAAGAGGTATCAGCCAAGTGGGATGGAGGGTTCAAGGCTCAGGGGGTGCAGTAGATGCTAGACACATTGCAGGTAAATATCTGGGAGTAGTAAGGATTTGCTCTGTTTATATTCTGGTCTCTTGCCTGTCTGTGTGGGTGGGAGCCATCTTAGCGATTCTTTGGTTGGGCTGTTTGCTGGTGGCTCTTTGACCATTGCTTGATTGGGATGTTGCTTACTTGATTTGGTTACATCTCATAGAATCATAGAATAACAGAGTTGGAAAGGAACTTGGAGGTCATCTAGTAGTGCAACCCCCTGCTCAAGCAGGACAGTCTATTCCAAAGATTAGCCTTTATGTCATGCCCTTGTTGGAGTCTGATTCTGAGGGGGAGATTGAGCAGCTGACCGGGAGTGGGAGTGTGGCTTCGGTGGCTGTGGAAGAAACGGGGGAAGGGCACAGCCCAGCTGGGCATTCAGAGGGCCACCCCCTCTTCATCCTAGGGCATGCAGGGAGGAACGGAGAATGGAGCAACGTGGCTTATGGGAGAGAAAAGGGCCCTGATCCCTTTCATTGGTTGCAGCTGGGAGAACAGGATATAAATGGGGCATTTGCACATGGCTCCTTGCTGGAAGCAAAGCGTGCATTATTTTGGTCGAGCCTTATCTGGGTTTTGACGTCCTCCCAACTGTGGGTGCTGCGTTATCCTTTGAAAGTCTGCAATTTATCATCCTGGCCTGCCATGTTAATTACTTCAGTGTGGTTTGTGTTGGGTTTTTTTTATTTCTAATTATCTTTACTTTGGGTTTGGACTGCATTTCTGCCCTTCGTAGACTGTTTTTTGAACAGTTTGTTATCCAGGCAAGGATAATTGGACATTGGGGCCAAGTTGGAGGCATTTAAAGGGAATTTATTCTACTTTTGTGACTTCGTTATTTTTGTGTCATGCCCCGGGTCATCACACTCTACCTAGGATTGAACTCACAGCTTCCTGATTGTGAGGCGAGAGCTCCACCTCTAGGCCTGGTTGGTCTGAAGTTGACAGAGTTGATCTGTGCTGATCTGGATGCTGATCGCTGGTGGAGAAGTGCTGGAGTCTTCTTTCTTCTCTTTTGGGCTGGTTGGTTGTCTTTTTTGCATAGTCAGTAGACGTTGTTAATGTCTATGTGTCTGTCGATGGCTGATTTGTCAGAGTGCCAGGCTTCTAGAAATTGCCCGGCACTTTTGGGCTTGGCCCGGTCTAGAATGGTCACAAAGACAATCAACCCGCCCAAAAGTACCTCTCCACCAGGAATCAGCACCCAGATCAGTATAGATTAACTTCAACGTAACAATCAAGTAAACAATACCCCAATCAAGAAATTGGCAAAGAGTCATCAGCAAATAGCCCAACCAAAGTATCCTTAAGACCGTCCCATCCATCCATACAGGCAAGAATATAAACTGACACCAAACAGCACTCCTTATTTGGTAACTGATGATGTTACCTAGTTGGGTAATGAAACACAATTAACCCTTCCAAAACAAAGTCACCGAACCGATAGTAACACCAGTTGAATCCCACCCCTGATCCACCTGTGCCCCTCCTCCTGAGTTGGCCCCTGTTCCTAAGTTGTTGTCCTCTCCTGACAGCTCTGCGCATACGCCCATCTGTAACAGGCTCCAGCTGTTCTTCTTCCCCACTTATCTCCGACTCCGAAGGCAGCTGGGAAATGTCAGACGGCCCTGGCCCTATCTCTGCTTCTGATGCAGAGTATCTATCAGAGCCTTCCCCAGACTCCAGGACTAGCCCAAGTTCCTCCCCAACCTCCTCATCGTTCAAGTCTGCCGCCGGCTCCGCCGGCAGCTGGGCGGGCCACAACAGATTTCTCTTTCTGTGAGTCCATAGTATTCTCTGAGCTTGGTTGTTGTTTTGCAGACGTTTCATTACCCAACTAGGTAACCTCATCAGTGCTAGAAGGGAATGGGGTTTGCTCTCTGTTTATGTACAAGTGGCTTGCCCTGACGGTGTTGGTGGGAGTGTTCTTGATGGTTCCTTTATTAGGCTATTGTTCACTGATTGTCTGGAAATTATTTCTTCATCAGGGTATTGTTTACTGCTTGATTGTTGATCTAATATTAACCTTGGTGTTCATTTCTGCTTATCTGTGTGTTGATTTCTGGCAAGGCGGTGTTTTGGTACTTTTGTTTCCTTTTTGGCTATTTGATTGTCACTTTTGAATGAGCATTGTGGTGATCTAGCTGCGAAGATACTCGCCTTCCACTCAGAAGGTTGAGAGTTCAATCCTAGGTTTGGGCAGATATTTCTCTCGGGGCACAAAGAAAAAATATCTGCTGTGTCAGGGAGGGCCTCTGTCCAGTAAACACTCATCCCCATCCAGTTGCCCTGACTCTACTCCAAATTAAATGATTACAGGGTGACAAAAAGGGAGGTTTTTTTAAATTGCCTCTTTTGAATGATGTGTAAATATTGTTTGCCTCTTTTTAAAAAAAATAAATTTTATTAAGTTTTCATATTTTAAAAAACATAAAATAAAATTATACATTGTTATCAACATCAAGGCATCTTTTGTATCTCCTTACATTGTTCAGTGTATGTATTTACTTATTCCTTTACCATTACATCTTACTCTTGCTATAAATCAATATCTTTTATCCTTACACATCGATCT
This sequence comes from Notechis scutatus, assembly GCF_049901735.1. Lineage (NCBI taxonomy): Eukaryota > Metazoa > Chordata > Lepidosauria > Squamata > Elapidae > Notechis > Notechis scutatus. Next base: position 7,218,157 of record NC_142011.1, on the reverse strand, counting down.
TCTCTATGGTATATTTACATATTTATAGATTCCCTCATTCTTTTCCTAATTGCCATTTTATTTTATTTTTATTTCTAAACCACTCATACCAGGCATCCCAGTCCCTATGGTAAATTGAATCTTCTCTGTCTTTTATTTTCATCGTTAGCCTGTCCATCTCTATGCAATCTATATTTTTTTTTTATAACCATGCCTTCTGGTGGAACCCCTTTTTCTTTCCAGAATTGTGCGTACAAAATCCTTGCAGCTGTTAATATGTGTAACATGATATATCTATCTGTTTTATTGCATTTTTGTGTTATTATACCTAATAAAAAGTTTCCAGATTAAATTCAACTTTCTGATTCGTGATTTCTTCTAGCTATTGTCTAATTGTATTCCAATATTTTTTCACCTTCTGGCATGTCCAACAGGTATGGAAATAAGTGCCTTTTTCTTTTCCACATTTCCAACAGTTTGGGTCTGAGTTAAACATTTTTGCCAGTCTAGCGGGAGGAAGGTGCCATCTGTAGAACATTTTATATTGATTTTCCCTGTATGCTGTAGATGTAATTAATTTCTAATTTAATCTCCACATTCTCTCCCAATTTTCCAGGTCTATATTATGGCCAACATTTTTTCCCCATACCGCCATTGTCTCTTTGACCAACTTCTCTTCCATTTTAAAATCTACTAGAAAATTATATATTCTTTTTTTAAAAAATAATAATTTTTTTATTGGTTTTTAAAACAAACATAAACAAACAAAACATAAAAACATCAAATCATCTTCCATATATGTACATACAGTGTGCCGGTTGGTTTACAAATTGTTTTGTGCTTCCATTTCATAGTCTTCAATTATAATTACATCGCATATAATCTTGTATTTTCAATCAATATATTAAATACATTAATATCATTATTAATCAATCATTTGACTATACTTTTATTCATTCATGTTTTCCAAAATGATCATATTTTACTTAATTTGTTTTATGACAATTTGTATTATCATCCCAGATCTATCCTAGAATCATTTTGTAGATATAATAAGAAAAGAATACATCTTTACAATGTTATTTGAAAATTCCAGTCTGGCTATCGACTGTTGAAGCATTTTCTTATCCTATAATATACAAAAAGGAACAAACAGTTAGATATGGTGAAATATTGAATGAAAAAGGTGAACTTAAATCTATACAAAAACTAGAGGAACAAGGTTTAAAGATGAATTGGTTTTCATATGCGCAAATACATTCAAGGTATGATAAAGATTCTAAAACAGAAGGTTTCTATGATAAACTGACTGACTTAGATAAGATTTTGACAGGTACTGATGAAAAGGTGATTAAAAAATTGTATGGATATCTATTAGAAATTAAACTAGAAGAAGAACAAGTTAAAGAAACTATGATTGCTTGGGGGAAGAATTTTGGATATGGGATTGATCTAGAGAAATGGCAAAAATTGTGGTCTCAAAATTATAAAATGACAATGTCAACAGCATATAAAGAAAATTTGTATAAGATGTTTTACAGGTGGCACTTTCCCCCGACAAGAATAGCAAGAATGTTCAAGAATTAAATCCAAAAAATGTTGGAAATGTCATCAGATACCTGGCTCATATTACCATATGTGGTGGACTTGTGCGGATGCTAAAAAATACTGGACTAAAATCCACACGTGATTGGAAAAAATGACAAAAAAGCATATAGATTTGAAACCAGAAATATTTTTATTGGGAATTTTACCTGAAATTAGTAAAGACTTGAAATACCTGATTGTAAATGTATTAACAGCGGCTAGGATTGTATTTGCTAAAAACTGGAAAAATGAGAAAATACCATCACAGGAGGAAATCATTAAGAAAATATTGGAATGTGCTGAAATGAGTAGATTGACATTTGAAATTAGAGAACAAGAAGATAAACAATTTTATAAAATTTGGAATCTATTCTATCAATGGTTAGACAATAAAATATAGTAATGAAATAGGTAGACTTTTAGAAAATAAGAAAATTATATATTCTTGAGATCATTTTCTTTTCCATTTCTTGTAGAATTTTATCTAATTGATGCTTTCCCATGCAGAAACCAAATTGTTCTTTGTCTTTTTTGTATCTCGCCTGAATTTGCATGTATGGCCACCAATCTATCTTTATGTTTTGTTGCTGTAATTCCAGTTGCCCTGACTCTACCCCGAATTAAATGAGTCACAAAAAGGGAGGTTTTTAAAATTGTCTCTTTTTTTTTTTTTTTTTTTTTTAAAACAAGTTTTATTGTCTCTTTTGAATGATGTGTAAATATTGTTTGTCTCTGTGTGTCCGTTGATGTCTGATTTGTCTGATTGCCAGGGAAGAATCTCACTAACAGCAAACTCAGAAAAACCCTTGACCCAAATTCAGAAATTAGTGCCTCTGTCTTTATTTACATGGATCCCTCTAAATCTTTACCATCCCTTTTGTTCTGTACATACATGTACATAAACCCTCCCTAGCTTTGCTTTGTAAGATCTAAAAACATAGGAATTGCTGATCGCTTCTTAGCATCTGATTGTGCATTAAAAGTAATAAATACTGTCAGACAAAGGAGCGAGGATGATACCCTGTCAAGATTTCAACCGAGAAAAAACGGTTTCTCGTTTGGGGGGGGGGGAACAAGAACCAGATTTTGATTATCCAGGTAGTGAATTACCATGTCAGGATAATAATCTTTTTTTTTTTTTAAAGCCTTAATTGGATTACCTTTAGATTTGGGCGAACATGTCATCCAGCTCTTTTCCTATCACATTTAAAGTTCTTTGCTGAAATGTCTAATTAAGAGGATCAGGAGGGACTAAGTCATCTCCAAAGAAATAAAATTATTATTTTTTTATCCAGGTTGTAGAATAATCAAAATAATTTTTCGGGCATCAGAGACGTTCTGCGAAAACGAGCAACCTGCAAAGCCACAAAGCCAATTATGGAATCGCCCTAATTACAAATTAAAACCCTGGACCTGTAACTGCAGTGGGATTGGGGGCATTATTATTTATAATTATCTCCCACTCTGTGTTTTTGCACAGGAGATAAATCTGCAGCGGGACAAGATCAATTCCTTTTTTTTGCAGTAATTTAAGGAAAAGTTTGTTTGACTTGCTGTAATTCCATAGCTGTTTTTGATTTGTTCATTTGATGATGTCAATGGCAAGATGTAAAGGAAAATATAAAAGAATTATCCCAAATGACATTCAGTTTGTTGAGTCAGTTTGTTATCTTGTTTGCATTTGGGGTTTTCATTTCAGGTCTAATTCAATTGTGCAGGCTTGAAACTAGGGTTCCTAGTTTCCTATCATGTTAATTTGAGGCATTTGATTTGATTTGATTTAGTGGCTCGATTTGATTCACAGACTCTATTTGGAGATTTAATTCAGAAGCTGGAACAGGATCAGTTGAACGCATTAGAGCTGTTCACTCAACATTTACACATCCCTGCAATTGATATAGGTCATCCTTGACTTACAGCAGCTCATTTAATGACCGTGGCACTGAAAAAAGTGATGTATGGCCATTTTTCACAGTTACAATCAGGGGTGGGATTCAGCCGGTTCAGGCTGGTTTGGGCGAACTGGATGTTAAATTTACACCTGGTTCACTGAACCGGTAGGTGAAGCAACCAGCCGGCCTTGCCCACCTTGCCTCGCCCCTCCCAGGACTCTCCACGTGGCCCGTTTTGGATGCAGGTAAGTTCAGGGTGTGCGCGGAGGCTCTGGGAGGGGGAAAAATGGCCCTCCCGGAAGTTCTGGAAGTCCAGAAATGGGCCTATTTCCAGCTTCTGGAGGGCCTCCAGACACCAGGGGAGGCCGTTTTCTCCCTCCCACAGGCCCGAGGGAAGCCTCCGGACTCTGGGGAAGGTGAAAAATGGCTCTCCCGGAAGTTCTGGTAGGCCACGCCCACCATGGCCACACCCACCCAACAATCGGGCAGAGAACTGGTTGTTGGGATTTTTGAATCCCACTCCTGGTTACGACCTTTTGAAGCATCCCCATGATCATGGAATCAACATTCTTATGCTTGGCAACTGGTTCATACTTATGACTGTTGCTGTGTCCCAGGGTCACGTGATCCCTTTTTGCAACCTTTTGACTTCCTTTAAAGTCCATGGGGAAGCCTGATTCACTTAACAACTGTGTTACCAACTTAGCAATTTCGGGGATTCACGGAACAACGGTGGCAAGAAAGGTCATAAAATGGGGCAAAACTCACTTAACAAATGACTTGCTTAACCACATAGGTTTTGGGGCACAACTGTGGTCATATGTTGAGGACTACCACTAGATATCATTTACTATTATAAACTATTTAACCCCTAGAAAGTCTACACTGGCTTTATAAGTGCCACAAATCACCACAATCCTTATCCTTGGTCTGTCAGGATCATATATCCACATTTGCTGTTGTTTTAACCATTTAGTTGTGTCTGACTCATGACAATTTTATAGACGAGTGTTCTCTGTGCTACCCTGTCCAAAACAGCATTTTTTAACTGTTGGAATTTCCTCTTTGCAGAAAATTTGATGTTATCAAGCCAGTGTGTTCTTTCTTTGCCCCTTCATCTCATTCCACTAACCATTCTTAGCATCCTCTGTGATGACCCGGGGCATGGCACAAAGGCAACACAATCAGATAATCAATAAGAGTCCCTTTATTAGTTCCAACTTTGCCCCCAATGTCCAGGTTACCTTCTGGCTGGAGAAAAACTCTCCCAGGAACAGCCTTTGACTGCAGAGAATTAAGTCCAAAACATGGTCAACACAAACTGTAACTTTAAGTCCAATCAAGTCACACTGAGGTAATTTGTTTGGCAGGGCAGGAGCAAGAATTCCAGATGTGAAGGCACGGCAAAACTCACACGGTTGGGAAGACACCAGTAACACAGATAAGCAATGACAACACAAAATAAAGTCACGTTTGCTCCCAGCAGCTGCCACACGCAGCCTGCATGTCTCTTAAACTTTCTTCCCAGCTGTGGCTAATGAAGGGAATCAGGTCCCTTTCCTCCCCCGTAAGCCATGAAACCCACGTTGCTCTCTTCTCTGTTCTTCCCTTTGTGCCCTAGGATGAAGAAGGGATGGGCCTGGGTGTTCCTCTCCCTTGTTCTATCTTTTTCCTGCTCTGCCCAGCCAGACTTTGCCCTTCCCCAGCCTTCTCCACAGCCAATGGAACCATACTCCCACCCCCTGTCAGCTGTTCGTCTTTCTCCTTGGATTCAGACTCTGACAGGGGCATGACAATCCTCGTTTGATTCTTAATAATAAAACTTTTGTGGGATCCAATCTGGGTTGGTCACTGGAACCAGAAGTTTAGTCTTCCAAGCTTTCGGATTGATGCTAGAGTCCATCCTCGGGGAATTTCTCTCCCCTGGAAGAGAAGGAGACCCAAACTCATGGGTAGCTTCACTGTCTACCCCGAAGTGAACCTGGCTGATGCCATCTTGGAGGCTCCAGGGCTGCCACACAATGGGAGGGGGGAAACAGTTAGATGGGGTTCTGTAGCCAACAAAGTTTTCCTGTTTTCCAGCAAAGGACATTCTCACAGATGGCTGGCCAGAGGAGGAGCAAGTAACCAAGCAACAAGGCCAACACCTGGACTGAACAGCATACCAGTGACTTGGAGGGGAAAGGGGAAACATTTTTACTTTTAATTAGGTGAAAGCCACGGGAAATCTCAGAGTTGGCTTTCACAAGTTGTACCAATATGAAGTAGCCAATAAACTGTTCTTTGAGAAACCTGCTGGCCTCCAAGTTCTGTTTTCTATGGGTGCATTATTTGGAACGCTGACATTCACATTGCAGTGAATGACATACATTCAATTTCACAGCTACAACGATTGTTGGCCGAGCAGGTGCAAAAATAGCCAGGGAAATAATTGAAGGCTGTGAAATAGGACCCCTCATCAGTCAACAGGAGTGTTGATTTACCACCAACTTATCAAGTACTTAGGAACCAAGGATTGGGCAGCACAAGAAAACCATAGCCAATCACCAGCCATCAACACAACAATCAACCAATAGGAATGCGCCCCATAAATACGGAGTATGGAATAGCCCAAAGCAAACATTCTCCTAGAGAGAAGTTCCCTGAAGATGGATTCCAGCACAAGTTTGAAAGCTTGGAAGACAAAATCCTGCTGATCAATCCAGATTGGATCTTGCAAGGTTATCCCGGGAGACGTATATTCACCTTCATAAATCAAACTTTTCCTTAAGATTTTGTTTGGGGTCTTTCCCAACAATTGCAACAATTATTCCCCACAGGAGTGGAACCTCCAATCTTGCTCCTTGAAGATATCCTGACCAAGGCTTCCCAGAGACCGTAATTAAGCACACGCTTAGTTAAAACAACTCTTGTTTTATTCCAACGCTGGGAATTATGTTCATTCCCAGTCTGTAATGAGTCCCAAACAGTCCCTCGAGATAAGCACCCACCTTTCTCTCCTTTGAATTGCTGCCAACAACTAAAGTGCCAAATGAACTGTAAAAAAACCAAAGTACAAAGTCCACACGGAGCTTTAAGGTTTAATCCAAACAAAATGAATGACTTTGCTTCTTGCAAAGGTTTCTTCACCTTTGTATGTCTTTTATACCTTAGGGGAGGGGCAGTCACCACCAAGCCTTACTCCCGAGTCGCCCCTTTTGTCTCAGCTGCTCTCGCCTTCTAGCAGCTCTGTGCACACACGCAGAGGGAACAGGCTCCCCTTGCTCCTCTGCCTCGCTGCTGCCAGATTCTGGAGGCTCCGGAGTCAGCACCCCACTCCCAGTTGGTCCTGGCCGCATCTCTGCATCAGATGCAGGACCCTCGTCCAAGTCCTCTTCAGACTCCCGGACTGGTCCCCATTCTTCCCCACTGTCCGATTCCACTGCTGTCTGCACAGGCTGCTGGCAAACCACAACAGAGGGGCCCCTTGCCTTTTCTGACCTCCCCTGAGGATATGAGGTCCTTCTAGGCAGGGGTGCGATTCTCTTGGTGTAACAACCAATTGGCACGTGAATCACCTGAGCAGATATAGGTGAGTACAGCGCAGGGGTGGGCAGGCAGGCCCACATAATCGTTGGATAGAACCAATTCAGAGCCAGCTGATCATCGTAGCTAGGGCTTCGCCCAAACTGGTCCGAACCGGGAGAATCCCACCCCTGCTTCTAGGGAAGACTTACTACAAGATCACTTTACTCTGGCTCTGAACAAGACTCAATTCCCCAAAGAAGTCCGCTTGCACTCTTTGTGGATGAATTTGATGTGCTTTCTCACATAAGCATCCTTTCCCTTCTTCCCTCTGAAATCAACAGAGGGATGAAGTTGTCAGGCAGAAGCTGCCGAGTGACCGCCTTGATTTACTCCCCTGAAAAAAACGGGAATCAATGAAGGTGGAGCGGCCTTGCCAAGCTGATCCTCTTGGGATCGGGTGTACCTTTAATTGCTTGATGGCTTGCTAACTGCTGTTTTGCTGCTTTTGCAAATCCGCCTGTGGTTTGCAGTAAGGAAGAAGAACGAGGAAGACGAGGGCAGAGGAAAACCAACAGGACATCTGGCCCAGGTCTTGGAACATCCATTAGGATGATTGCATCCTCTTCCCCCAGGAGAACAGATGGGGAGCAAGAGCCAAAGGGAACGGACTAGCTTGAAAGCGGTGGGAAGTGCCAAGCAAGGTTTTCGGTTTCCTCCTTGGATTGAAGGTACAAGAAACCAACCACTGAATATGGTATTCTGCTGGTGTTGGCGCACAGTTTCCAGAGATTTAGGCAAGCCATGTGCTATCAGGTCCGAGAATCTTACCAGACTAAAGCAGTTATTTGCATAAATGGAGATATTTTATCTGTCCGTCTGTCTCTATCTATGTCTCTATCTCTGTCTGTCTGTCTGTCTGTCTCTATCTATCTATCTATCTATCTATCTATCTATCAATCATCTATTTATCATCTATCATTTCTATCTATCTATCTATCTATCTATCTATCTATCATCTATTTATCATCTATCATTTCTATCTATCTATCTATCTATCTATCTATCTATCATCTATTTATTATCTATCATTTCTATCTATCTATCTATCTATCTATCTATCTATCTATCTATCATCTATTTATCATCTATCATTTCTCTCTCTCTCTCTCTCTCTCTCTCTCTCTCTCTCTCTCTCATCTATCTACCTACCCACCTGTCTATATCACCTATCCAATTATCTTCTCATTATCTTATCTATCATCTATCTATATTATCTCTCTCTCCGTCTGTCTCTCTCATCTATCTATCATCGATTGTTGGGGCAATATGCTGACTCTGTAAACTGCATAGAGAGGGCTGTAAAGCACTGTGAAGTGGTATATAAGTCTAGGTGCTATTGCTTTCTAGCTACTAGCTATCTTATCTATCTATGATCTATCTATCTATCTCTTTCTATCATATTTCCACACAATTCAAAAGACACAATCAAATGGCCCCAAAGAAAACCAAAACACCTCCTCTACAGCAATCAACACCCAGATCAGCGTAGTTTAAAACCAAGATTAACACTAGACCAGGGGTGTCCAACCTTGGCAACTTTAAGCCTGGAGGACTTCAACTCCCAGAATTCCCCATCCAGCAAAGCTTTGCTGGATGGGGAATTCTGGGAGTTGAAGTCCTCCAGGCTTAAAGTTGCCAAGGTTGGACACTCCTGCACTAGACCAACAATCAAGCAGTAAATAATACCCCAATGAAGGAACCAGCAACTCAGTCAACAACAGCAGGGGTGGGCTTCAGAAAATTTAGCAGCTGGTTCTCTGTCCAGTTACTGGGTGGGCGTGGCCATGATGGGCGTGGCCTAATCGGCCTCTTGCACCATGGCGGGGGGCATTTTTGCCCTCCCCAGCCTCTAGAGGCTTTCCTTGAGCCTGCAGAAGGGCGAAAAACAGCTTCCCCGGGCTCTGGAGGCTCTTTGGAGGCCGGAAATGGGCCTGTTTCCGGCTTTCCAGAGCCTCCAGAAAGCCCGTTTTCACCCTCCCTGAGCCTCCGCGTGGGTCCTGCACTTACCTGGGATCCAAAATGGGCCACGTGGGGACTCCAGAGAGCAAACCGCACTCCCTTCTAGCACTGATGAGGTTACCTAGTTGGGTCTTGAAACGTCTGCAAGCCCACAACCAAGCTCAGAGCAGCACCAAGGACCCCACAGTTCAATCCTGAGCTACAAATATTCTTTTCTGTTGAGATCAATAGTCCTTATCTTAAAGCTAGAAGCTGCACAATTCTTGTGTTTGTGTGTTTGTGAGGGGGGAAAAGGAATTCTATTTGTGAATCGTATGTAGCAGATCTTGTTGTTATATATATTCTGCTGAGCTGTTGTAAGTTGAGGACTACCTGTTTAATAATAGATTGTTAATAGAAGGCTTTGAAGTTTAACATTGACACATAGGCACATACACGATAGATAAATGACTGGTCAAGTTGGTTGTAAACAGACTTGTAGACATTTATCAATTGTGGGCCTGTTTCACAAGGGGGGGAATTATTATGGCTGTAATATAGCTATCAGTATTCAACTGGGGGTGGATAGATAGATAGATAGATAGATAGATAGATAGATAGATAGATAGATAGATAGATAGATAGATAGATATAGAGATATAGATTTAGATATAGCCCCCAACAATCTGCATCTTCATTTTACCGACCTCTGAAGGATGGACGGCTGAGTCAACTTTGAGCCGGTCAGGATTGAACTCTTGGCAGTGGGCAGAATCAGCCTGCAATACTGCAGAGAGTGAGAGTGAGAGTGAGAGTGAGAGTGAGAGTGAGAGTGAGAGAGAGAGAGAGAAACAGATACAGATAGATATACAGATATATAGATAGAGACATGGATAGAAACAGAGAGATTGAGATAGATAGATAGATAGATAGATAGATAGATAGATAGATAGATAGATAGATAGATAGATAGATATAGAGATATAGATTTAGATTTAGATTTAGATACACACACACACGCACACACACACACCATGTTTCCCTGAAAATAAGACCGTCTTGTATTTTTTTGCCACCAAAACAGGCACCAGGTCTTATTTTCAGGGGATGCCATCCACTGACTAACCTCACTTGCGCGCATCACCCCTAGGCCTCCTTTTCACTGTCAGAGGCCTTCAGGAACTTCTTCTTCTGTGGCTGGCAAGGCTTTCCTGAAGTCCTCTGCACCCAGTAACAGAGCTCTGGATCGATCCAGAGCTTTGTTATCAAGCCTTCAGAAGCCGGCTGCAGAAGAAATGGGCTGGCAAGGCAGGTGTCAGGGGGTATAAGGCTTGGCTACAACTGTCCAAAGGTAGGGCAGCTCCACCCACCCACCCATCCTCACTTTAGCTTAATTTTTACCCATCCACTCTGGAGTGGGTGGGATCTTAATTAGGGCTTATTTTGGGGGGGCAGAGCTTACATTGGACACAGGTGTAAAAAATCAAGCTAGGACTTACTTTCAGGGTAGGTCATATTTTTGGGGAAAGGGTATAAAATGTGTGTGTGTGTGTTGTTTTTCTTTTCTAAGATTTTTTAATGTTTTGTTTAAGCTTTGTTTTTAGTAAGATTTCTTTTTTATTTTTTTCCTTTGGAGTTTGTATTTTAGCCTTCTGAATAAAACATATGGGGAAAAGAGGATGTTCCTCTCCCTTTTGTGCAAGCTTAAGCCACTCTGTTCCATTTGGCTTCATTTCAGATCTGTTGTCCTAGGGGAGAAGATGTAATTATCTAATGGATCTTCCAAGACTTTGGCCCAGATATCTGGGGTTATCAGGTACAAACAATCAGAGCCACTTGAAAACAGTTCAAGTAAGCAACTTTATTATCTTCTACCTTTGTTACAAGAATCACCTCAGACTGTTTGCTTTCCTTTGGGAACAACAGAATAACTGAGTTGGAAAGGATCTTGGAGGTCTTCTAGTCCAACCACCTGTTCAGGCAGGAAACCCCACAACATTCCAGACAAATGGCCGTCCAAAACCCTTCCTAAAAATTTCCAATGTTGGAGCAACCACAACTTCTGAAGGCAATTTGTTCCACTGATTAATTGTTCTGTCGGGAAATTCCTTCTTAATTCCAGGTTGCTTCTCTCCTTGATTAGTTTCCATCCATTCCTTCTTGTCCTGTCTTCAGGGGCTTTGGAGAATAGTTTGATTTCCTCTTCTATGTGGCAGCTCCTCAAATATTGTAACACTGCTATCTTGTCACCCTCCGTGCTTTTTTTTTCCCCGTTAAACTAGACCAACCTTCTTTAGATGTTTGGGGGTTAAAAAAAAAAATTTCTCCTCACTCTCAGCCTAATAAGTCGAGCTAGAAGTACCGGTAGCAACTAAATAATTTACTTCCTTTTCTGGTACGGAAAGTTCCTCTCTACAGTTATTGAATATGATATTTTATGTATCAACTCCCTGCTTTATTTTTATTTTTTTCCCCCCTATTTCAAATGTGTAGGCAAGAGACGCCTACGCGGCACTGATTTTCTGCTTTGCTGCAAAGCTCAAAGGGTGATTAATTCAGGCCTAGCTGGAAAATATTGATGCTTTGTGAAGTGCATGCTGGCTAGGGGGTTCTGGGAATTGAAATCCTTGCATCTGAAAATTGCTGAGGTTGAGAAACATTGCCAAGGATTTAGTCATTATTTGTAAAGGTAGTTCTCAATTTACGGCTGCCATTGAGCCCAAAATTTCTGTTGCTAAGCGCGACAGCTGTTAAGTGAGTTTTGCCCAAATACAGGCTCAAATGCAGATAGTCCTCGAGTTATGACTATAATTGATCCCAGGATTACAGGCATAAGTTGAGCTAATCATTAAGTGGGTCATCTTGTGACCAACCCGATTTTACAACTTTTTTGGGGGGTAGCAGTTAAATGAGCGCGGCAGTCGAAAAATGAACACAAAAGTTGTTAAAGCGAATGTCACATTTGCTAAGCAAATTCTTTCTCTACCATGACCGTTTCTTGTTAGAAACCAGAAATAAACCCCAGTTTGGGGCTAAAAATTAATAATAGTACATTGTGATCATGTGTCTGTAAATGTATACAGCTGTAAATGCGGGCCAGCACTCAAAATGCAATTGTGTGGTTGCTGGGGTGGGGTGGAAGATGGACCTTGGATCCAGGTCATTAATTCCTTTTTGGGGTTCTGTTGTCATTTTGAACAGTCATTAAGTGCACAGGTCGTTAAATGAGGACTACCTGCAGGGTGGTGTTCTACTTTTCGCTCACCAAATATGTAAGGGAATTATTACAAGTGTACTAATACGCACATGTAATTCGTACAGTGTTCACTTCTTCCCAGCTAGTCCCTGTGATTCAGTCAACTCAATCATGATTAAATTTATCTCCCCTCCTGGTACCTGCAGACGGTGGGAGTGTGATGCGTTTATTACAGAATGCAGATCACAGCCATCTAAGCGAAAGCACTCTCAAAATAGAGAGAATTGGGTGTTTTGATTCTTTTCATGCAATCCTTAGCATAAAAGCCCACAACTTAGGGACCCAATTAGGATCACATTTTTTTTTTCCAGAACGGTACCAGGATTTGGGTTTGGCCAGTCTAGAGAAAAGAAGGACTGTGGGGGGGGGGGTGGACATGATAGCAGTATTCTAGTATTAGAGGGGCTGCCACGAAGAACAGGGCGTCCAACTTATTTTCCAAAGAAACAGAAGGTAACACAAGAAGCAACAAATGGAAACTAATCAAAGGAGAGAAGCAACCTGGAATTAAGGAGAAATTTCCCAACAGTGGTGGACAATCAACCAGTGGAACGGCTTGCCACCAGATGTTGTGGGTGCTTCATCACTGGAGGTTTTTAAGAAGAGACTGGACAGCCATTTGTCTGGAATGGTACAGGATAGTGATGGCTAACCTTTTTGCCATCACGTGCTGAAAGTGCGTGTGCCTCTGCACCCATAATGCAATGCACGCGTGACACCCTCCTGCTTGCCCTGCCCCCCCGCGCATGTGCACGCTCCCCCCACTCCCCCATGCATGTACGCATGACACACGCACACCCCCACACTCCCACGCCCCCCACACATGTGCACGCGACCCCTCCCATGCCCCATTTTGGGCCTAGTAGGCCTCCCTGCAGCCTGTGGGAGCAAATACAGGCACTGAGGGGACTATACCTCTCACACTTTCCTCGCACCCCGTTTTGAGCCTAGTAGGCCTCCCTGCAGCCTCCTGGGAGCAAAAACGGGGCGCATACCATAGGTTCACCATCACGGGTATAGGATCTCCTGCTGGAGCAGGGGGCTGGACTAGAAGACCTCCAAGGTCCCTTCCAGCTCTCTTCTGATTCTGATTCCAATGTTTAGCATCTTTGTTTGTGTTCTGCCCAGTGCCAATGTAGTCCAAGATCCCTAACCATCACACTTCACTGCCTCTCTCAGTCCTACCCTTCCATTCTTAACCTTTCTCACACCCAGGACCCGAAATACACCTTTAGCCCAGCTCCTTCATTTGCCTTTTTTTTTTTTCATTCTATGACAGGTAGTCCTCTGCTTATAACCATTATTTAGTGACCCTTTGATGTTGCAGGAAATTACGAGACAGATACAGATAATCAGAGTTGGAAGGGGCCTTGTAGGTCATCTAGTCCAACCCCCACCCAAGCGGGAGACCCTATACCAGGGGTGGGCAAACTTTTGGCTCGGGGGCCGCATTGACTTTTAAAATTTGACAGACGGGCCGGGTCAGCACAAGATTTTTGGGAATCCCCCCCACCCTTCCCCCCTCTTCTCCTCCTTCCCCTCCCCTCGGAGGCCCCCTGAGTCAGGAGTTGCTGCCGCCGGCGCGACTCAAGACGGCTCCAGTCCGCGTTGCCTCGGGAAGGGAAAGGCAAAAAGGAAGAGCCGCGGCGGTGCTTTGCAACGGGAGCAGCGGCACCGGAGGCTCAGGCTCAGCGGCTCCTGGTTTTGCCTTTTCCTTCCCAAGGCAACGCGGACTGAGCCGCACGGAGCTGCGCCGGCGGTAGCAACTCCTGACAGCCCCAGCCGGACACCTGAGCGGAGCCTAGGCGAAACTGCCTGTTGCTGCTGCTGGAGCACCGCCGGGTCGCTCCTCCAAGCAGCCTGCTCGCCCACCGGGCTTCCCTCTGCCGCGCGGTCGGGCCAGGCACGAGCGCCCGCGAGTTAAAAGGAAGCCGAAAGTTGCTGGGAAGTTGCTCGGGTGCTGGGAGCAGGCTTTTAAAGTGCCGCCCGAGCAAAGTTTAAGCAGCCCGCCCACCCGCCGGGCGGAACCCTTCCTGCTCCTCGGCGGGAAGACGCTCCAGCCTGCAAACTTTGCCTTTGCAAAGTTTAAGCCTGGAAGCCCGAAACCCAAGCAACTTCCCAGCAACTTTCAGCTTCCTTTAACTCGCAGGCGCCGTGCCTGGCGGAGGGGAAGCCCGGAGCCTCCTCCAAGCAGTCCGCCCGCCCGCCCGCCAGGCTTCCCTCCGCCACGCGGCTTGGGGCCAGGTGCGAGCGCCCGCGAGTTAAAAGGAAGCCGAAAGTTGCTGGGAAGTTGCTCGGTTTCCGGGCTTCCAGGGCTTTGCAAAGGCGAGCGCCCGCGAGTTAAAAGTTGCTGGGAAGTTGCTCGGGTGCTGGGAGCAGGCTTTTAAAGTGCCGCCTGAGCAAAGTTTAGCAGCCCGCCCGCCCATCGGGCGGAACCCTTCCGCTCCTCAGCGGGAAGACGCTCCAGCCTGCAAACTTTGCCTTTGCAAAGCCCTGGAAGCCCGGAAACCCGAGCAACTTCCCAGCAACTTTCGGCTTGCTTTTAACTTGCGGGCGCTGCGCGCCGCCCGAGCCGTACGGCAGCCTGCTCCAAGCAGCCCGCCCGCCTGCCGGGCGGAACCCTTCCCGCTCCTCGGCAGGAAGACGCTCCAGCCTGCAAACTTTGCCTTTGCAAAGCCCTGAAGCCCGGAAAACCGAGCAACTTCCCAGCAACTTTCCCTTCGTTTTAACTCGCGGGCGCCGCGCCTGGCCCCGAGCCACACGGCGGAGGGAAAGCCCGGAGCGCCGCCAGGTCGCCTCCTCCAAGCAGCCCGCCTGCCTGCCCACCGCGCGGCTCGGGGCCAGGCGTGAGCGCCCGCAAGTTAAAACGAAGCGGAAAGTTGCTGGGAAGTTGCTCGGGTGCTGGGAGCAGGCTTTTAAAGTGCCGCCCGAGCAGGACCGCCGAGCCGGGAAACGGGGCACCAAGCAGCCCGCCCCGCCCGCCAGGTGGAACCCTTCCCGCTCCTCGGCGGGAAGACGCTCCAGCCTGCAAGCTTTTCCTTTGCAAAGTTTAAGCCTGGAAGCCCCAGAAAAAAAAGGGGGATCGGCGAGGATTCACCTTCGGAGAGGTCGCACTCGAAGGTGATTTCAAACTCCCAGCCGAGGCCTTTGCAAATTTCTTTTCTTTCCTACCCCTAGATTGCTCCACACTGTTTTGCAGCTTTGGGGGCCACGCGGCACAGGGCAATATGCCACGCCCAGCGATTTTTTTTCAGGGGCGGGCCGGATTGGACAGACCAATGGCAGCGATTTTTTTTCAGGGGCGGGCCGCATTGGACAGACCAACGGGCCGGATGTGGCCCGCGGGCCGTAGTTTGCCCACCCCTGCCCTATACCATTTCTGACAAATGGCAGTCCAATCTCTTCTTGAAAGTCTCCAGTGATAGCGCTCCCACAACTTCTGAGGGCAACTTCTGTTTCATTGGTTAATTGTTCTCACTGTCAGAAAGTTTCTCCTTATTTCCAGGTTAAATCTCTCCTTGTTCAGTTTCCATCCATTATTCCTTGTCTGGCCTACAGGCTCTTTAGAAAATAGCTTGACCCCTTCCTCCTCCCTGTGGCAGCCCCTCAAATATTGGAAGACCGCTATCATGTCTCCCCTGGTCCTTCTCTTTACTAGACTAGCCAAGCCCAGTTCTTGCAACCGTTCGTTGTATGTTTCAGCCTCCAGTCCCCTAATCATCCTGGTTGCTCTTCTCTGTACTTTTTCTAGAGTCTCAACATCTTTTTTATAATGTGGTGACCAAAACTGGATGCAGTACTCTAGGTGTGGTCTTACTAAGGAGTGGTATTAGTACTTCCCTTGACTGTATCCCTCTGTTAATGCAACTTAGGATTGTATTAGCTTTTTTGGCAGCTGCTGCACACTGCTGATCATATTATTTATTTATTTATTTATTTATTTATTTATTTATTTGATTTGATTTGCCAATTGTTTACAAGATAATAAGTATAAGTGTATACATAGTTGTGAATACATGAAATGGGTACATATAAGAAAAATAAAAGAAGAATAAGAGAAACAATAGGACAGGGACGGTAGGCACGTTGGTGCGCTTTATGCACGCCCCCTACAGACCTCTTAGGAAAGGGGTGAGGTCAATAGTAGACAGTCTAAGGTTAAAGTTTTTGGGGTTTGGGGAAGAAACTACAGAGTCGGGTAGAGTATTCCAGACATTGACCACTCTATTGCTGAAGTCGTATTTCCTGCAATCAAGTTTGGTGCGGTTAACTTTGAGTTTGTATCTATTGTGTGCTCTTGTGTTGTTATGGTTGAAGCTGAAGTATTCATTGACAGGTAGGACATTGCAATGTATGATTTTATATACCATGCTTATTAAGAGTAACTGCGTTCTTTTCACTGATGATGTAAAGCTAAAAATACCACAGACAATACTGCTACCCTTCAAAAAGATCTTGACTATGTATCAGAATTGTCAAACAAATGGCAACTTCAAATTTCAACAAATAAATGCTCTGTCTTACATATTGGCAAAAAAAAATCAAAAAATAAAATACAAGCTGAATAGTCAAGATCTTGTTGATGACCCAAGCTCTGTAAAGGACCTTGGAATACTCATCTCTAATGATCTAAGTGCTAGAGCCCACTGTAACTACATAGCCAAAAAGGCATTAAGAGTTGTTAACCTAATCCTAGCTTTTTCTCTGGTAATATCACACTACTAACTAGAGCATACAAAACATTTGCTAGACCAATACTCGAATGCAGCTCATCAGTCTGGAACCCACATTACGTATCTGATATCAGCACAGTTGAGAAAGTCCAGAAATATTTCACAAGAAGAATTCTCCACTCCTCTACTTGTTGCAGAATACCTTATGCCACCAGACTTGAAATTCTAGACCTAGAAAACCTTGAATTATGCCATCTTCGGTCTGATCTAAGTATGGTATATAAAATCATACATTGCAATGTCCTACTTGTCAATGAATACTTCAGCTTCAACCATAGCAACACAAGAGCAAACAATAGATACAAACTCAAGGTTAATCGCACCAAACTTGATTGCAGGAAATACAACTTCAGCAACGGAGTGGTCAATGTCTGGAATACTTTACCTGACTATGTGGTTTCTTCCCCACAAACCCCAAAAACTTTAACCTTAGACTGTCTACTATTGACCTCACCCTTTTCCTAAGAGGTCTGTAGGGGGTGTGCATAAGCGCACCGATGTGCCTACCATCCCTGTCCTATTGTTTATTTTATTTTTCTTATATGTACCCATTTCATGTATTCATAACTATGTATATACTTATACCTATTATCTTGTAAGCAATTGACAAATCAAATTAAAAAAAAAAATTCGCTGGTTGTCCACTGACTCCAAGATCCCTCTCACAGTTACTGCTATTGAACCTGGTTTCACCCAGTCTATATGTGTCCTTTTGGTTTTTCTTGCCTAAGTGTAGGACTTTACTTTTCTCTATATTGAATTTCATTTTATTAGATATGGCCCAGTGTTCTAGTCTGTCAAGATCCATCTGGATCTTGAGCCTATCTTCTTGGGTGTTAGCTATTCCTGCCAGCTTAGTATCATCTGCAAATTTGGCAAGTTCCCCTTCTGTTCCCTCATCTAAGTCGTTCATAAAGATATTGAAGAGTACTGGGCCTAAGACGAAACCTTGTGGCACCCCACTACTTACTTCCCTCCATGTAGACTTAGACCCAGTAAGGACTACTTGTTGAGTATGGTTTGCCAGCCAGTTGCGAATCCATCTGGTGGTGGTGCTATCTATTCCACTTTTTTCAAGCTTACTAAGAAGCAGGTTGTGGTCTTCTTTATCAAATGCCTTGCTGAAATCTAAATATATTCTGTCCACAGTATTTTGCTGGTCTACTAATTTAGTCACTGTGCTGAAGAAAGACTCAGACCTTGGAATCCAAAAATAAGTTGGTTTTATTTGTGCAAACAGGTTCAGAGTATTTTAGTGAGAGTCACTTCTGAACAACTTTCTCATAGAACAGCACATGCCTATATACTTCTTCAGAAGGGGCAAAACACAGAAATATAACTTGTCAGTCATTCATTGGTTACTTGAAACACAGCTTTTCCCCTCCCCTGTTGCTAGACTAGGATGGCTGGATGTCACAAACCCATCTTGCTAAACTCCCTAGCTTGTGGTTTTGTTACAAGCGAGACAAGGTATCTTGGCAAATATGACTTTGTGACCGATAGATGATCCTTGTGGTTTGGCATTTCACAGTTCCTTGTTCTTTCTCTTGCTAATACCACATATTTCACTATCTATATAACCTGTATCATTATTTCTCTAAAATTAATATATTTTTATGTCCTGCCTTATTGAAGTTACAACAGCACTGGGGAAAAAATGACCTATGACCAGTTTTCACACTGCAGCATCCCCATGGTCATATGGCCATAGTTGGGACTTTTGGCAACTGGCATGTATTTATGACGGTTGCAGTACCCAAGGATCATGTGATCCCCTTTTGGGATCTTCTGACTAGCCAGGACATTGGAGAAGCCAGATTCACTTAGCAACCGTGTTAACAGATAGCAGATAATCAGAGTTGGAAGGGACCTTGTAGGTCATCTAGTCCAACCCCCTGCCCAAGCAGGAGACCCTACACCATTTTTTTAAACAAAGTTTTTATTTTTTACAACAAACATCCAAACAAAACATAAAAACATAAAACCCTCTTTCAATTATATACATACAGTGTGTCAGTTGGTTACAATCTTTTGTGCTATCCTTTTTTTTACCATTACTCACAAGTTATATAAATTCTCACCTTATCAGTCTAGCTTGTGCTTATGCAATATCAATTACTAAACATTCATTTGATTATTTTTCCATCATTTTATATGAGATATTCTAATTTTCATTATGATTTCATTTTATACATTCATCCAATGGTTGTATATTTCATATTGTATTCTATATCAATCTATTAACTTTTATTGTAAGGCTTACTAATCTATTTTTTACCATGTCTTTTTATCTAACCATTGATAAAATAAATCCCATATCATATAAAATTGTTTATCCTCTTGTTCTCTAATTTCAAATGTCAATTTACTCATTTTGGCACAGTCCATGATTTTCTTAATAATTTCCTCCTGCATAGGTATTTTTTCATTTTTCCAATTCTTAGCAAATACAATTCTAGCTGCTGTTAAAACATTTACAATCAAATATTTCAATTCTTTACAATATATTTCCAATATAATTCCCAATAAAAATATCTCGGGTTTAAAGTCTATGTGTTGTTTTGTCATTTTTTCCAACCATGTGTGGATTATAGTGCAATATCTTTTTGCATCCGAGTATGTCCACCACATATGGTAATATGAACCAGGTATCTGATAACATTTCCAACATTTATCTGATTTATTCTTGAACATCCTCGCAATTCTCATCGGGGGTAAGTGCCACCTGTAAAACATCTTATACAAATTTTCTACACCATTTCTGACAGATGGTAGTCCAATCTCTTCTTGAAAGTCTCAAGTGATGACGCTTCCACAACTTCCGAGGGAAAGTTGTTTCATTGGTTGATTGTTCTCACTGTCAGAAAGTTTCTCCTTATTTCTAGGTTGAATCTATCCCTGTTCAGTTTCCATCCATTATTCCTTGTCTGGCCTTCAGATGCTTGGGAAAATAGCTTGATCCCCTCCTTCTCTCTGTGGCAGCCCTAAAATATTGGAAGACTGCTCTCATGACTGGTCCTGGTCCTTCTCTTCCCTAGACTAGCCAGGCCCAGTTCCTGTAACCATTCTTCATATCTTTTAGCCTCCAGTCCCCTAATCATCCTGGTTGCTGTTCTCTGCACTTTTTCTAGAGTCTCAACATCTTTTTTATAGTGTGGTGACCAAAACTGGATGCAGTACTCTAGGTGTGGTCTTACTAAGGCTTTATAGAGTGGTATTAGCACCTCCCTTGATCTTGATTGTATCCCTCTGTTCATGCAGTTTAGGATTGCATTAGCTTTTTTAGCCACACACTGCTGGCTCCTATTTAGCTGGTTGTCCACTAAGACTCCAAGATCCCTCTCACAGGGTTACTAACGTAATAACTGCAGTGAGTCATTTAAACCACACAAGAGGATAAAATGGGCCAAAACTCAATTAATAACTGTTTCACTGAGCAGCCTAAATTTTGGTCTACCTGTATCTCTCTTGGTTTCCCTTTGCAGCCAGGAGCTTGTTTTGCAAGCCTGGATTGATGACAGAAGGAATGAGAGGCTAAGAGGTACGTTAAAAGTTAACCAGAGTCATTTGTTTAAACCAAATGCCAATAAATCAATGTCTTGTTTTTCTATGAGATTGACGCTTTCCCCCTCTAATTTTACAGTCCATGCTAGGGGGCTGATGAGTCATTGTCATTAGTCACAATTTTTTTTTGCTGCGTTAAAGCATCCAGTGTTTTCATCCTCTGTTGCAAATATGAAGATGTGTGTTTGTATCTTTGAAAGTCTGTCACTTAAGTCTCCATTTGTCTTTCCCTCCATATTTAACCACGTTATGGTTTAGCCAATTATGGCTTAATTTTCTCAGAACATCACACAACATCGTGACAGCCTCTTTCTTATGGCCTGATCTCTGGTGGGTTTGGATTAGGCCTTGGACTCAATTATTTGTTTGCTGGTAGATTTGTTTACATACTTATTGCTATGGCCACTTCTCTCACGTAAAGATAATACTAGAATAAAACAGTGCCATGCCCAGGAAAGGCAGAGAGCCAACGCAGATTGGGGAAAAGCAAAATGATATTCTGGGAATACATATTTCAACAAAAATTGAAGGCCCAATATTTATACTAGTAAATGCAGAGTTGTGCTAAATAATGTCTCCTCACATAGTTTGCTACACAAAGGAGAAGCAACCTTATTGCTTGGGAAAGAATTTAATCCATTTGTTTTATCTCTTGGCGTTGTTTTGTTTCCTCCACATTTTCTTAGCCAATTAAGAGGTTTATTAAAAATAGCAATAACATTTAGGCTTATCAATCAATCAGAATAAAGTTGGAAGGGACCCTGGAGGTCTTCTAGTCCAACTCCCTGCGGCCTCTTCTTAAAAACCTCCAGTGATGAAACCCCTGCAACTTTCACTGGTTAATTGTCCTCACTGTTAGAAAATTTCTCTTCAATTCCAGGTTGCTTCTCTCCTTGATTAGTTTCCATCCATTGTTTCTTCTCCTGCCTTCTGGTACTTTGGAAAATAACTTGACTCCCTCCTCTATGTGACAGCCTCTCTGGAATGTTGCTATTGGGTCACCCCAGGCCTTCTTTTCTCTAGACTAGCCAAACCCAAACCCTGCAACTTTTCTTTATATATTTTAGTCTCCAGGGTTTAAACATCTTAGTTCATTGCACAGTCAGGCAGATGTTTAGTGGCATTCAAGATATAGATAGTCCTTGACTTACAACCATTCATTTAGTGACTATTCGAAGTTACAATGGCACTGAAAAAAATGACATGACTGTTTTTCACACTTATGACTCTTGCAGCATCCCTGGAGTCATGTGATCAAAATTTGGATGCTTGGCAACTGACTCATATTTATGACGGTTGCAGTGTCCCAGGGATATGTGTTAAGGTCTTGGGATTTAAGAGCCGACCAGCAGTGAAGCTGATGCAATATAGGCTGATGCAATAAGAATGAATCAGCATAGCATGGGTATTTGCCTTTAAGACTGGGGATAGGTTCTAGCCCTTTAAGAGATGCTTATATAAAGGCAGCCATTAGAGGGTGTATTCTCTCTCTTGTGTCTGGTATTCACTGCAGAGTTCTCTGTATAGAGTTAAGAAGAAGACAGATTGCTTGTAAGGTATTTGCCTACCATGTATATTTCTGTATATAACTGTTGTATATAAACTACTGTTAAATGTCTAAGTCTCTGTGTGCTGTGTTTTGCTCCTGGTTTGTCTCACAATAATAGTCACGCTGCAAATGCTCTAACATTATGTGATCCCCTTTTGTGATCTTGTGAGAAGCAAAGACAATAGGTTTCACTTAACAGCCATGCTCCTAACTTAACAACTGCAGTCATTCACTTAACAACTATGGCAAGAAAAGTCACAAAATGGAGCAAAACTCACTTAACAACTGGCTCACTTAGCAACAGAAATGTTCGCCTCGATTATGCTCATAAGTCGAGCATACCTGTATTCTGCACAGGATGTAAGCTATTCTGAGTAAAGCTGCTTCTTGCAATTGACAGAAAAGAATTGCGTCAATGCCGATTTGCTTTCTTTTGTCATTCTATTTCTATTTGCAGGTCTTTATATTTTGTGATTTTTCTCCAGATTTTTCTCTCTTCTGTCCTGTTATCCCAAGATCCTGTTAGGGTTATTATGCAGATGAGCCTGTCATCTGCACCTCTATAACTGTCTGGTTTTGTTCTGCAACCCAACAAGACAGACACAGACTTCAGAGAGTAATTAGGACTGCAGAAAAAACAATTGCTACCAACCTGCCTTCCATCAAGGACCTGTATACAGTATGAGTCAAAAAGAGGGCTGTGAAAATATTTACAAACCCCTCACATCCCGGAAATAAACTGTTTCAACTCCTACCCTCAAAATGACACTATAGAGCACTGCACATCAGAACAACAAGACACATGGACAGTTTTCCCCCGAACGCCATCACTCTGCTAAACGTATAATTCCCTCGGCTCTGTCCAACTATTTACAAAGTCTGCATTACTATTTCTATTAATCCTCCCATCCTTCCTTTCACCCATCTCCTCCCACTTATGACTGTATGATTGTAACTTTGTTGCTTGTATCCTTACGATTTATATTGATTGTTTCCTAGTATGATTTGATTACTTATCCCTATGACTATTATTAAGTGTTGTACCTTATGATTCTTGACAAATGTAGCTTTTCTTTTATGTACAGTGAGAGCATTTGCACCAAGACAAATTCCTTGTGTATCCAATCACACTTGGCCAATAAAGAATTCTATTCTATTCTATTCTATTCTATTCTATTCTATTCTATTCTATTCTATTCTATTCTATTCTATTCTGTTCTGTTCTGTTCTGTTCCGTTCCATTCCATATTATTATTATTATTATTATTATTATTATTATTATTATTATTATTATTATTATTATTATTATTATTATTATTATTATTATTTTCCTGTATGACTGGTCCTAGCCAGGTATGTCCCCCTAAAATAAACTGATGTTTATTTTCCTCTCAGATTTGCCTATATGCTGAGCACAAACAAAATCAATTTACAACAATGGTAACTAGGGAAAGATTCAAATGGGTCATTCATAATGAAGGAGATTAGATTGAATCTACAATTTGAATCTTTAAATCAATTAGAAGCACTGATCTAAATAATGTGTCTTTGGATTACCTCAGAATGTGAAGATTCAGTAGATTTTCTAAACCAAAATGTCATTTATTGTCATTTTCCCTCCATAAATGGACAAGACTGTACTGCTATTGACAGTGACCTGTATGCTAATATTTTGTGTTTGTGTGTGTGTGTGTCTCACTATATATGTATGTACAGTATATTAGAGCTGTTGTAATTCTAAGTGTATGATTTGATGGCTTATGATGAAAATTAAAGTTGGTGAAAAATAACATGGTGATAAGAGTCCCAAATATAGAACAGATCTTTTATTTTTTGACAGGAAAATGTAAATGGGAGAAAAGAAAAAAAAATGGGGGGAAATGTGATTTTTAACTTTTTCTTAATAAGAATAGATTCAGTAGATGCCAAGGATAAAATCTACAGGCACAAAGATTGAACATTTATTAAATGTCAGGCTGATCAAACATATCTCATACAGTTGTTCTGGCAGAGGGTTACAAAAATGTCAGACGCATTATGACATCCAACATGCAAATGACAAAAATTGCATAGCTCCATTTGTTGCACAATAACCTCCCCATCTACAGGCTAACCTTTGTCCCCTCTTATCCCTGTCCTAAACTCCTGGGATCTGAGATTCTGTGGAAAATTGAAAATTACAACCCGACTGAGTCACTTGGTTTGTGATTCACAACATTTTGTAAATAGCAATGGCCCTTAGACTTATATACCGCTTCACAGTAATTTACAGCCCTCTCTTGCCCACAACAGCCCTCATTTTACCCACTTTGGAAGGATGGAAGGCTGAGTCAACCTTGAGCCTGGTGAGAATCAAACTCCTGTCTGGGGGCAGAGTTAGCTTGCAGTACTGTATTCCAACTACTGCGCCACTATGGTTCCTAGTATCCAGAAAGTGGGTTTAATTTACTTTATTTATTTATTTATTTTATTTGGTTTGTCAATTGCTTACAAGATCATAGGTATAAGTAAAAACATAGTTATGAATACATGGATACATATAAGAAAAATAAAAGAAACAATAGGACAGGGACGGTAGGCACGTTGGTGCGCTTATGCACACCCCCTACAGACCTCTTAGGAAAGGGGTGAGGTCAATAGTAGAAAGTCTAAGGTTAAAGTTTTTGGGGTTTGGGGAAAAAAACCACAGAGTCAGGTAGAGTATTCCAGACATTGACCCCTCTGTTGCTGAAGTTGTATTTCCTGCAATCAAGTTTTGTACGATTAACCTTGAGTTTGTATTTATTGTTTGCTCTTGTGTTGTTATGGTTGAAGCTGAAGTATTCATTGACAGGTAGGACATTGCAATGTATGATTTTATATACCATACTTAGATCAGACCGAAGACGGCGTAATTCAAGGTTTTCTAGGTCTAGAATTTCAAGTCTGATGGCATAAGGTATTCTGCAACAAGTAGAGGAGTAGAGAACTCTTCTTGTGAAATATTTCTGGACTTTCTCAACTCTGTTAATATCAGATACGTAATGTGGGTTCCAGACTGATGAACTGTATTCTAGCAAATGTTGTGCATGCTCTAGTTATTAGCATAATATTACCAGAGAAAAAGCTACGTAAGATTAGGTTAACAACTCTTAATGCCTTTTTGGCTATGTAGTTACAGTGGGCTCTAGCACTTAGATCATTAGAGATGAGATCCTTGACAAAGTTTGGATCATCAACAAGGTCTTGACTATTCAACCTGTATTTTAATTTCTGATTTTTTTGCCAATATGTTTTTTTTAAATTAATATTTAAAATTTAAATATTATTATTTAATAATATTATTAATATTTTAAAAACTAATATTTTTTGCCAAATTTAGCAAACAGGCTAAAATCCGCAAACCAACACAGCATCTCAAAAGTATTACAAAGAACCAAATTGGTGAATTAAGACCAGAGGTCAGCAGGAGAGCCGGTAGCGTAAATTTTGAGTAGTTTGGAGAACCGGCAAATCCCACCTCTGACTGGAGGTTTTATAGTATCCTTCCCCTGCCACACCCACCAAGCCACGCCCATCGAACCGGTAGTAAAAATATTTGAATCCCACCACTGATTAAGACACTACATTTATTAGTTAAGCAAGGTGTTAAAAAGAGGGGTTTGAACCCTTCCATTAAGCTACACTCTTCCATGATGGCAATGTTTGAGGGACTATTTGAGGGGCTGCCCCAAAGAAGAGGGAGTCAAGCTATTCTCCAAAGCACCTGAAGGCAGGACAAGAAACAAAGGATGAAAACTAATCAAGGAGAGAAGCAACCTAGAACTAAGGAGAAATTTCCTGATAGTGAGAACAATCAAACAGTGGAACTGCTTGCCACCAGAAGTTGTGAATGCTCCAACACTGGAAGTTTTTAAGAAGATGTTGGATAACTATTTATCTGAAGTGGCGTAGGGTTTCCTGCCTAAGCAGGGGGTTGGACTAGAAGACCTCCAAGGTCCCTTCCAACTCTGTTACTCTGTTAATGGAGAGTAAAAGTGATGGGGCTGGAAGAGGTGGCAAAGATTTCAATTAAAGAGAAGAACTCCTAGTTTTGTTTCCATTTAGAAACCGCCTGTGGAAGCAGCAAAAAAACATGAAATTTTGATTTTAGGTTTTGATAACTGGATTAACTTCGTTGCTATAGAGATTGTTTGTATTCTGCTAGAACTACAAAGCGAAAAAAAGTTAGGGCTGCAACTGTATTTTGCATTGAAAAGAGTTGGAGAGGTCACTGCTTTTCTTTTCTTTTCTTTTTAACCTTCAATGCGTTTCCCTTCTGATCTTTATCTCCATTTGTATTTTATATTACAATAAACTCTAACCCAAAAAAACCTTTTTAAAAAAATGAATAGGAAAAAAGGGTGAAGCCTACTCTTACTTGACTAGAAGTCATACTGAAACTCAGTGTGTGAAACCGGTCCATTAAATTAAATTGAAGTGAACAGATAATGGTTCTCGGGGGAGGCAAAATGGTTTGGCGCCAAGCGCTGAATGAGTCAGAAACCCAACTGGGGTTCATCAAGCATCCCATGTACTGTTCAGCAAAGCTGCAGGCCTGAGGCAGAAATTTATTTATTTATTTGGATTTTTTTAATCCTCCCTTTATTATTTTATAAATAACACAAAGTGAACCTGCCTCATACTCTTTCCTCCTCCTATTTCCTCTCCCCACAACAACAACCCTATGAGGTAGGCTGGATTGGGAGAGAGTAACTGGTACAAAGTCACTCAGTCTGCATTTGTGCCTAAGGTGGGACTAGAACTCCCAGTCTCCTGGTGATTGGCCCAAAGTCACCCAGCTGGCTTTCATGCCTAAGGTGGGACTAGAACTCCCAGTCTCCTGGTGATTGGCACAAAGTCACTTAGCTGGCTTTCATGCCTAAGGTGGGACTAGAACTCCCAGTCTCCTGGTGATTGGCACAAAGTCACTTAGCTGGCTTTCATGCCTAAGGTGGGACTAGAACTCCCAGTCTCCTGGTGATTGGCCCAAAGTCACCCAGCTGGCTTTCATGCCTAAGGTGGGACTAGAACTCCCAGTCTCCTGGTGATTGGCACAAAGTCACTTAGCTGGCTTTCAGACTAAGGCGGAACTAGAACTCACTGTCTCCTGGTGATTGGAACAAAGTCACCCAGCTGGCTTTCATGCCTAAGGTAGGACTAGAACTCACTGTCTCCTGGTGATTGGCTCAAAGTCACCCAGCTGGCTTTCATGCCTAAGGCGGGGCTAGAACTCACTGTCTCCTGGTTTTTGGCATGAAAATCACCAGCTGGCTTCCAAACCTAAGGCAACATTAGAATTCACAGTCTCCTGGTTACTAACTTGGCACCTTAGCCACTAGAGCCAAACTGGGTTTTAAATTTGGGCAATGAGAAATCTAGGCCAGATAAGACAAAAAAATGAACTTTGTTAATATTAGTGGGATTACTGTTTTCTTCTTGGTCATTCTTTGATTAGGGCAAGCCACTTGCATATAAACAGAGAGTAAATCCTACTCCCTTCTAGCACTGATGATTTTACCTAGTTGGGTCATGAAATGTCTGCAAGAAAACAACCGAGCTCCGTGAGCACCAAGGACTCCACAGTCTTCCTCCTCCTCCTCTCTACACACCCCACTCCCTTCTAGCACTGATGATGTTACCTAGTTGGGTCATGAAACATCTGCAGGAAACAACTAAGCTCAGAGAGCACCAAGGACCCCACAGTTCAACCCTGAGCTACACATATTCTCTTCTATTACTGCACAATCTATTAAACCGGGGGTGTCAAACTCGCGGCCCACAGGCCAGATGCATCGTGCGCTGACCATGCCCACCCCTGGTTTAGCGAAGGAGGAAAAAAGTCACAATACTTCACACATGACAACAACATGACACCTCAAGTCTGGTACCCCGTACTAAAGTAAGCAATCTGAGTAGGGTTTGTTGTTTTTGTGAAGGGGAGAAAGGCTTTGTGAATTGTGCAAATGAAGTTCCTTGGCTAGTAGCCGTGCAGGCCATTGTGGAAATCCTCTAATTTATCTAGATAATTTAGTGTCCAGTATTGTCAACAGTGCCTGGAGAAGAGGGTTAAAATGTCATTCTGAGCAGCCAGGACTCTACAATCAAAGCCTTGAAAAAAAAATTTCTATACACTGCAAGATTTTTGGTGTTGGCAAACATTGTGATTGTTTTGAATTCCTCTTCAACCATAGACTTCCTTGGTCTGCAGCCAATGTTTTCTAAGGCTTGTTGTCTACCCAAACCAGCCAAATAGAAAGTAGATTTTTTGGTGGGGGGGGGGGGCAAGAAAAAAATTAAGATATGTATAATAATTCCACTGAAGTTGGGAAGCTAATAATTTTGAAAATAATCTTCTTCTTCTTCTTCTTCTTCTTCTTCTTCTTCTTCTTCTTCTTCTTCTTCTTCTTCTTCTTCTTCTTCTTCTTCTTCTTCTTCTTCTTCTTCTTCTTCTTCTTCTTCTTCTTCTTCTTCTTCTTCTTCTTCTTCTTCTTCTTCTTCTTCTTCTTCTTCTTCTTCTTCTTCTTCTTCTTCTTCTTCTGACTCCATAACCCCTTGCAGGGTGGAGTCTGGCCAACTGAATGGAGGTGTTTGCTGACCGGATGCCCTTCCTGTCACCAATGTGGAGTTATATTTACAGTACTTTACAGCCCTTTCTAAGCCCCCAACAATCTGCGTCTTCATTTTACTGACCTCTGAAGGATGGAAGGCTGAGTCAACTTTGAGCCGGTCAGGATTGAACTCTTGGCAGTGGGCAGAATCAGCCTGCAATACTGCAGAGAGTGAGTGAGAGTGAGAGAGAGAGAGAGAGAGAGAGAGAGAGAGAGAAACAGAGAGATTGAGATAGATAGATGGATAGATAGATAGATAGATAGATAGATAGATAGATAGATAGATAGATAGATAGATAGATAAGGATGGAGGGAGGGAGGGAGGAAGTTTGATGTGAAGGAAAGAAGGAAGGAAGGAAGGAAGGAAGGAAGGAAGGAAGGAAGGAAGGAAGGAAGGAAGGAAGGATAGATAGATAGATAGATAGATAGATAGATAGATAGATAGATAGATAGATAGATAGATAGATAGATAGATAGATAGATAAGGAGGGATGGAGGGAGGAAGTTTGATGTGAAGGAAAGAAGGAAGGAAGGAAGGAAGGAAGGAAGGAAGGAAGGAAGGAAGGAAGGAAGGAAGGAAGGATAGATAGATAGATAGATAGATAGATAGATAGATAGATAGATAGATAGATAGATAGATAGACAGACAGACAGATAGATAATATAGACAGATGATAAATAGATAGATAGCAGTAGCACTTGGACTTATATACTACTTCACAGTACTTTACAGCCCTCTCTTGCCTCCAACAATCTGGGTCCTTATTTTACCCCCTTGGAAGGATGGAAGGATGAGTCAACCTTAAGCCTGGTGATATTCAAACTGCCAAATTGCAGTCAGCCAGCAGTCAGCAGGAGTATAGCCTACAGTACTGCCCTCTAACCACTGCGCCACCGAATGCCAAATGAACATCTGACTGACCATGCAATGAACCCTAACAATAACAGCAGCAGGATGCGGGCACTCAAGCACCATCATTCACCATGCTGAGGCCCCAAAGCCATTCATGGGTGACACGAAAACATCACAACTTTCTTGCTTTTCATTCTATTCTGCTTTTCTCTGAATTTGCTGGCTGGGGGGTGGGGGTGGGGGGCGAGAGTCAGTTGTGTGGCAGACTTCGCTAAGTGTCTTAATGCGTATTTTAATAAGGGTCATTAAATCTAGATCAAGAGGCTGGGTCTTAACTTAAGTTTCCCCCTCTGCGAACCTAAGCACACTACTGAGAAAAATAATACCTTTCATAGAGACCACCCTTTGCGTCGGGAGAATTAATTCTAAGCCGCATTCAGCATCCTAAGGTTTAAATGCAGCGAGATTTTTTGGCAGGGCAGGGCTGACGGTTGCTTGGAAACGGGAAGCAGAGAATTTGGTCCAGCATTTTAGATCAATTTGGTAGGTCAGCTCTTCCCTCTTTGCTTTCCCAAACTCAGTTCTTCTCTTCTTTCAGAGATGCCTCGAAGTTGATGGGGGGGGGCGTTCAATTTTGACATAGACAGCCTCTTTGATCCCTCTTTGAAACCAGCAATCCTTTCCTTGCAAAATGTGAATTTTACTTTCTTCAAAAGTCTTTGTCTTTTAAATGCAGACAGACTGGTGAATCTGTCCTGATGGGTTTGTTAACTACTCAGGTGACCCTGAAGACACAGATAAACAGGTGGCCTAAATAGCTCTCTGAAAGGATGCAAATGACCAGCTCTCTGCAAGAAATATAAATCCTTCCATTCCTCACTATCCTGTCAGAGCTGAAGAAGCTTCTTGGATGAGAAGCGAAACATCTTCAAAGAAAAACAAGGAAGTCCAATTGCCTCTTGAAAACAGCACCTTTGGGATAACCATGTCCTGGCTGACTGAGAATCTCCATAGATATAAGAAAATACACTGGAAAAAGACCAGGTGTTGATCTTTTGGAGACTAACTTTGAAGTCATTTAAATACTTTTTCTTTAATGCAAAAAAGATTCTTAATCGATCGCAAATTGTCTGATCGGAAGCATTTTATTTTCTACTGCTTGCAAACGCCTGGAGGGATTAAATCATTGCCTGGTAGGATCGCTTCCTCTCCTCCTTCTAAATTGCAGATTGCTGTTCCATCCACTCATTTCAGAGCCACATCAGGTTGTTGTATTTCAGATGCAGCAAAAAAAAAGAAAGAAAGAAAGAAAACTTTGAGAACAGAAGCAAAAAGGAAACGTTGAATCTGGCAAATGCATTCAGGCAATTTCCACGCCGCTTAAAACGCTACAACTAGCAAGTCAATCATAATATTTTCTTCAATCCATGCTCAAAAGGAGAGAGTGTCTTGACGTGGGTAAGAATTGCATTTGGCCCGACTTCCTGCCTGAAATTGGGGAATTGGGAAAACACAAACAGCAGTGTGAGAAGTTTTATATCAAAATATATTTTATTCTTTACACTGTTTCCAGCTTCTCTTAAACGTTAACAGAATTCACAATGAACGGAGAATTGGCGACTCTACTAGAGAATGGACAGTCAAGCTGAAATCCAAGTAAAAATAGCAAATGGGGAGAAATATTTTATTC
This sequence comes from Notechis scutatus, assembly GCF_049901735.1. Lineage (NCBI taxonomy): Eukaryota > Metazoa > Chordata > Lepidosauria > Squamata > Elapidae > Notechis > Notechis scutatus. Next base: position 7,186,920 of record NC_142011.1, on the reverse strand, counting down.
CAACTTCCTCAAAACCTCAGATAAATTACCCAGATCTAATTCACATATCAAAGGAGAAGGTCTGTATACATAAATAGAATTAACTAAATTAGTTCTCCTCGCAGAAATGCATGTTCACAAAAAAAACATCATACTAGAGATGACATGCCTACACACACATGTCCCTCAAGTGTCACTTGAGAATCAGCATATAAATATTTCTACACCCAGGACAAACTCCCCTATAAAACTGTGTCACTCTACCCCATTTCTCTGCAGCTGCCTGTAGAGCCAAACTCATTTGCTTTTAGAAATAAATATTTATTCTTTCCTCACTGCCGTCTGCATCTCATATTTTATTTATTCTTGCACAATTCCCAGCTCAAGTTGGAACCCCAAATTATTCTCCTGGTGGTAGGAAATTGAGATTTTACATCCATTCATTTTGCTGAAACCCTAGAAAGCAGGGTCACAATTGGAATTTACACCCTTAATTTGGAAAGAAAGGTTTTTTTAGAACAATTACAATCATGATGGGCATTCATGGATCAGTCAAAAAAGTCACAGTGGCTGCTGCGTGTCCATGCGTGACAAAGGGAAGGGCTTTGATTTGGCAGTCTTGTCTGCCATCTTGACTTTTTTTTGACTAGATGCTCATGCAACCTCATGTTCCCAGTCCTTACACAAATGCAGGTAGCCTTTGACTTACAACCACAATTGAGCCTAAGATTTATGTTGCTAAGCAAGACATTTGCTAAGTGACTTTTGTCCCATTTTACAACCTGTCTTGCTGCAAATATTAAATGAATCACTGCAGTAGTTAAGTAGGTAACATGGTTCTAAAGTGAATCATTCCTTCCTTCCTACCTACCTTCCTTCCTTCCTTCCTTCCTTCCTTCCTTCCTTCCTTCCTTCCTTCCTTCCTTCCTTCCTTCCTTCCTTCCTTCCTTCCTTCCTTCCTTCCTTCCTTCCTTCTGTCTTTCTTCCCCATTGATTTTGCTTGTCAGAAGGTCACAAAAGGCGAATCACGTGGCCATTATCACTTCAAACAATCACTAAATGAATGGTTGTAAGTCAAGGACTATCTATAGTGCAGCTGAATATTTCTGTGTTCCAAAAAGGCCCAACCTACATTCAGGATGCATCCATCCTACTAAACTCCACTCCATCTCTAAGTACTTTCTGATATATTCCAAATTCTTTGCCACCTGTTTTAGCCTCACAAGCTGTATCTTATTATCTGGATTATTACTGCACTAAATCCAACCAGCTCATTTTGCAGTTGTACATTTGAGCCCAAGGTCAGAACTGAAATAGAAACTCAGCCAGCTGCCAAGATTTTTTTTTAAAAAAGAAACGGGGAATTTATTGATGGTCCCTCAGGGATCTGTATGGTTCCAGCAACTTCATTATTTCCAGGTCATTTCCATAGGTGAGGTAGTCCTCACTTAGTGATGGTTACAGGCAATCCTCGACTGCTATGACCATAATTGAGCCAGGGGTGGGATTCTACCAGTTCGGACCGGTTCAGGCGAACCGGATGTTAAATTTGCACCTGCTTAGCCGAACTGGTATTTCAACTGACCGGCTGGCCTCTCCCAGGAGTCTCCACCCAGCCCATTTTTGATGCAGGTAAGCGCAGGGTCCCCGCAAAGGCCTCTGGGAGGGGGAAAAACGGGCCTTCTGGAAGTACCGAAAGTCCAGAAACGGGCCTGTTTCCAGCTTCCGGAGGGCCTCCAGAGGCCGGGGGGAGGCTGTTTTCACCCTCCCAGAGGCCCAGGGGAGGCCTCTGGACCCCTGGGAGGGTGAAAATGGCCTCCCCCAGGCCTCTGGAGGCCCACCAGAAGCCGGAAACAGGAAGTTCTGGTAGGCCATGTCCACCATGGCCATGCCCATCCAGCAACCAGGCCGTGAACCAGTTGCTGGGATTTTTAAACCCTATCCCTGAATTGAGCCCAGAATTATGGTCGTAATCCATAATGGTTAAGTTCTTCAGTTCTTAAGTGAGTCACCATGTGACTGCATCCAGTTTTGTGGGGTGGCCGTGAAGCAAAAACCCAAACACTTGTTAAAACAAAGTAAGTGCATAAAAAAAAATTGAATAATAAATAGCAACATACTTTTATATACTTAGCCCTTGATTTACGACCACAACTGAGGCCAAAATTGACGTTGCTAAGTGAGAAATGCGTTCCGTAGATTTGGCTCCATTTTATGGCCTTTTTTTCCCCGCCACCTGTTATTAAGTGAATCCTCAAAGTTGTTAGGTTAATAAGGTGCAAAAAGTGATGACATGACCCCAGGACACCACAACCGTCATAAATACGAGTCAGCTGGCCCAGTGTCAATTGTTGATGTGACCATGGGGATGCTGCAACAGTCATTAAGTGTGAAAATCAAAATCAGTATTGATTTTAATCAAAAACCTATAAATCCAAACAGGGTCAGAATCGTTGGTTAGGATGGTTTCGATTTTAACCTAAATCTTTGTTCTTTTCAAATTTCAGATGTTCTATAATAGGATTGGGAGGTTTTTTTTCGTTTTTTTTTTATTTTTGTGGTCATGAAAAACATTTCCCTTCAGAACAAAGGGAGAGTGAGGGGGGGGGAATTGAATTTAATAAGCCACTTTGATCTGAACTGCGGCCTTTAAAGAGAGTGGGGTCATGCATGCAGCTAGGGAAATGCTCACAAAGAGGCCAAAATGTATTGAGATTAAATTGCTTCTGCCTTTTTCAAAGGCTGCATTTGAAACACTCTGTATAAATGCATGGAGAGGCTCTGGGATGGCTCGACTTCTGTTTTCAGGGCATCAGTCTCTATACCGAGCGATTAAGGAGCCTGTGTGGGAAAGATGCCACCAGAGTAGAATACCTTATGCCACCAGACTTGAAATTCTAGAACTAGAAAACCTTGAATTACGCCGTCTTCGGTCTGACTTAAGCATGGTATATAAAATCATACATTGCAATGTCCTACCTGTCAATGAATACTTCAGCTTCAACCATAACAACACAAGAGCACACAATAGATACAAACTCAAAGTAAACCGCACCAAACTTGATTGCAGGAAATACGACTTCAGCAATAGAGTGGTCAATGTCTGGAATACTCTACCCGACTCTGTAGTTTCTTCCCCAAACCCCAAAAACTTTAACCTTAGACTGTCTACTATTGACCTCACCCCTTTCCTAAGAGGTCTGTAGGGGGCGTGCATAAGCGCACCATCGTGCCTACCGTCCCTGTCCTATTGTTTCTCTTATTCTTTTATTTTTCTTATATGTACCCTTTTCATGTATTCACAACTATGTATACACTTATACTTATTATCTTGTAAACAATTGGCAAATCAAATAAATAAAATAAAAATAAATAAAAATAAAAGAGAGAGAGGTTTAAAAGTGGAAGGTTTTTAATTAAGCGCAGGAAGCAGAGCAATTTCTCAGACTGAGGTCAGCAATCCTGCTTTTTCCATCACATTTCATTCTATTCTATTCTATTCTATTCTGTTCTGTTCTGTTCTGTTCTGTTCTGTTCTATTTTCTCTCTCTCTCTCTCTCTCTTGCCTGCCTTTTTCTCTTCTCCCTTTCTCTCCTTTTTTCTTTCCATCTGTCTATCCTTCCTCTCCTTCTTCCATCTTCCCACCTTCCTTCCTTCTTTCCTTCCTTCCTTCTTCCATCATTTGTTCGTTTTTCCCAAGTCTGTCTCTTCTTCCTCTGTTTCTTCTTCCCGACTCTTTCTTTCCTTTCTTCTTTCCTTCCTTCTTCCCATCTCTCTCTCCTTCCATCCTCCTTCCCATCTCTCTCTCCTTCCTTCTTCCCATATCTTTCCTTCCTTCCACTCTGCCTTCTTCTCTTTTCCCTTTCTCTCCCTTTCTCTCCTTCTTTGTTTCCATCTGCCTATCCTTCCATCCTTCTTCCCACCTCTCTCCTTCCTTCTTCCCACCTCTCCTTCCTTCCTTCCATCATTTGTTCCTTCTTCCTATGTCTGTCTCTTCTTCTTCCTTTTCTTCTTCCCAACTCTCTTTCCTGCCTGCCTGCCTGCCTCCCTGCCTTCTTCTCTCTCCAGCCTCCTTCCCATCTCCTTCCTTCCTTCCTTCCTTCCTTCCTTCCTTCCTTCCTTCCTTCCTTCCTTCCTCCCTCCCTCCCTCCCTCCCTCCCTCCCTTCCCTTCTTTGCACACAAGTGGGGATCTGAATTAAATGCTTTTCCCACTGGGCTGCATTGATTTATTCATGGTTTTCTCCGTTCTGCTCATCCGTCGTCTTCTCAACTTGACGTGTGCCTTTGCGAATATTTACAGCCGGCGAGATCAATGGCAGCAGATGACTTCTGCATGCAATATTTCATGTCATGTCACCAGCCTGCCATTCTCTCTCAGGGAATGAAGCTGCCCTCCAAGATTCATTTGGCACATCTTAAACGGCTTAAATGGCCTCCACCGGAGCAATTCCATGATTCAGTTCCTGACCACCTCAATCAGCAGGCACTCTGCAGTTGCAATCAGCAAATTCCAACCCAATGTCCAAGGGGCAAATTGAAAGTCCAGAATAAAGAGTCACAAAATATCCTACAGGTGTTTTTGCAAGAGAATCTCTCCATAGACATTGAGTCCCAAAATAACACTACAACCACAGGATAAGTAATACACATGATAAAACATATGATAAAAATACATGACAGGAACAGGAACTGGGCTTGGCTAGTCTAGTGAAGAGAAGGACCAGGGGAGACATGATAGCAGTCTTCCAATATCTGAGGGGCTGCCCCAGAGAGGAGGAAGGGGTCAACCTGTTTTCCAAAGCACCCAAAGGCCGGACAAGGAACAATGGATGGAAACTCATCAAGGAGAGATTCAACCTAGAAATAAGGAGACATTTTTCTGACAGTGAGAACCAGGGGTGGGATGCAAATACTTTACTACCGGTTCTGTGGGTGTAGCTAGGTGGGAGTGGCTGGTTTTTTTGCAGCAGCAGCACTCCCTCGCACTCCGTTTTTTTGCCTCCTGGGCCTCAGGGAAAACTCCTGGGCGAAGCAGTAAGACAGCGAGGGGGATCCCAGCATAGCTGGTCATCAGCTGATTGTCAGGAGGGGGGAAAAAACAAATACCGGCCGAACCAGTAGCAGTTTTTTTTTTACTACTGGTTTTCCTGAACCGGGCCGAACCAGTACAATACCATCACTGGTGAGAACAATCCACCCATGGAACAGAAGTTGCCCTCAGAGGTTGTGGGAGCTTCATCCCTGGAAGCTTTCAAGAAGAGATTGGACTCCCATCTGTCAGAAATGGTGTAGCGTCTCCTGCTTGGGTGAGGGGGGTTGGACTAGATGACCTACGAAGTCCCTTCCAACTCTGTTAATCTGTTAAAAAATAAATTAGAATCTGTAAAGGAGAGAGAGAGAGAGAGAGAGAGAGAGAGAGAGAGAGAGAGAGAGAGAGAGAGAGAGAGAGAGAGAGAGAGAGAGAGAGAGAGAGAGAGAGAGAGAGGGTTAGGCTCAATATTGATAATGGTTGTAAGATCCTGAGACAGAAATGCCAAATAACATTTATTTAGTGTAAGATGAAGGAGAGAAAGTCGCTTCCGTTTGATTGAGGCCTTAGCATTCGGCCAGATCACGGACCAGGCAAGGGTTAGGGTTAATGTTGGGGTTGAGGTTAGGATTGGAGTTAGGAGTCAAGTTAGGGGTAGGCTTAGTGTTGGGGATGGGATTGTAATTAAGGTAATGGATAGGGCTATGGGTAAGGTAGGGTAGGGGAAGAGGAGGAGGAGGAGGAGGAGGAATGTGAGTCCTTGATGTTCTCTGAGCTCGGTTGTTTTCTTGCAGACATTTCATTAGCAAACTAGGTAACATCATCATTGCTAGAAGGGAGTGGGATGTGTAGAGAGGAGGAGGAGGAGGAGGAGGAGGAGGAGGAGGACTGTGTGGTCCTTGGTGCTCTCTGAGCTTGGTTATTTTCTTACAAAAGTTTCATGACCCAACCAGGTAACATCAGCAGTGCTAGCTATAAAACATAATAATGTACTACCTATACTATCATTATATAAGAACATAAGAATCCGGTATATGTTCTCATTTATGCTGTTACCTTTATGCAATTATAGTGTAGGAAGTCAGCGCACACAAGCACGCACGCACACACACACACACACACTGAGAATGAGATATTTGGGGGGATATTAAAAGAGGCAGGATAGAATATTTCCCGTAATGGAGAAACGGAGAAACATGTTCTTAAAGGCAGAAAAGCATCCTGTCTTTCCTTAATGTGCCTATTCACATACAAAACAACTTCACCTCCAGGTGATGGGATTAAGGGCAGGACTTCACCCTAAACCCCATTCATTGAGAAAAGTGGAAACAATATCAGCCCCTTAAGAAAGACAGGCTAGAGGCAACAGATAACAGGATCAAATCAATGACGCATGCCTGACAAGATTAGGTCCAGGAAGCTGATCATTGAGACCCATCAGAAGCCTTTGCGAAAGAAGTGAAACCAATCAAATAATAAAAGCACACAAAGCAAAGTTAGGAGATTGGAGGCTAAAACATATAAAGAACAGTTGCTGGAACCGGGTATGTCTAGTCTAATATCTCAAGGGCTGCCACAAAGAAGAGGGGGTCAAGCTATTCTCCAAAGCACCTGAGGGCAGGACAAGAAGCCAGGGATGGAAACTAATCAAGGAGAGAAGCAACCTAGAACTAAGAAGAAATTTCCCGACAGTGAGAACAATTAATCAGTGGAATAACTTGCCTCCAGAAGTTGTGAATGCTCCAACATTGGAAGTTTTCAGAAGAGATTGGGCAACATTTGTCTGAAGTGGTGTAGGGTTTCCTGCCTAAGCAGGAGGTTGGACTAGAAGACCTCCAAGGTTCCTTCCAGCTCTGCTATTCTATTCTATTCTATTCTATTCTATTCTATTCTATTCTATTCTATTCTATTCTACTCTACTCTACTCTACTCTACTCTACTCTACTCTACTCTACTCTACTCTACTCTACTCTACTCTATTCTTCTTATTTCTATTGTATTCTTTTTAATTCAATTCAGTTCTATTCTATTCTATAAACCTCCAAATTATGTGGGAAGAAACATCCATCTGGTTCAGTTCCAAGCCAGGAGAAAGACACTGGAAACATGGAGGCTGATTGGAGAGATGGTTTTAATGATGAAGCAGAACCACAGGTGATTCTGGGCAGCTGACAAAATGGAATTGAGAGTTGGTGGGTTTTATACCTTCTTTGGGGCTTTGTATTTGAGCTTCCTGTCCTGTCCCCATGTATTCTAATATTATATTGACTGTTGTCAGATTCCTATGGGGGAGGGGTCATGCAAGGGTTATGTAGGGGTCATAGCTGGCTCTATAGGTTGTCTGAGCTCCCAGGTTTGGTTGAAGTTTGCTGGGGATGGTGCAACTGAAAGGGTGCTAGGCAATTCCTATTGTCGCTGAGGGCTAATCCTACCTTTGTTCAGATATTGCTGCAAGGAATTTCAAAATTTCCTATCTTGAATGAATTTCTGCCTGCAATATTTGCTTTTCCTATGAATAGAGCTACCTAAATACTTGGCTTCTCTCAATAAGCTCTTTATCTCTTAAGTGCTGACATCTGCTGAGGGCTATTAAGAAAGGTGGGGGCTGCTTTCTGTCTCCACGAGCATGTTTCTCCATTTCTCCCTATGTTATTATTATGTAATAATCTACCTTTTTTTCAATATTCCTCAAAATATTTCATTCTTCTAGGAGGCTGGGTGCTTCTACAATTATAAAATACTGTAAACTGTGTAAAAAATCCTTGCACTCATCAAGCTGCCCCAGAACCACATGCTTTTGGTGGTTCCGCTCTTCAATAAACAGAGTCCTTCTTTCCAATTGGCCTCCATTTTATTTCCAGCGTCTTTCTCCCAACTTGGAACTGGAACTGGATTTTTCTTTCTACAGTAGCTTTCAGAAGAAGAAAAAAAATACATTTTCTTCCTTCTCCTTGTTTTATTTCATCTTTGGATTTGAGGAAAGGAGAAATGTACCTCCGTATTTTTTTCCCTTCTTCTTCCTCTACCCTTGAATTCACCTTCCTGCCTGTCCATTGTTATTCCAAAGCATCCTCAGTGCTCTTCTGTTCTCCCCCGCCCCCATCCTCCATAAAGAGATTAAACCTCTTAGATGATTCTTAATCAAGACTGACCTTCACCCGAAGTGCAAATGATTTAAAATTCTTCCTCAAGGCTTGTTAGGTTAGCTTATATCACAATAAGGGCTAGCTATGCCCTGACTACTATTAATAATTTTCTCTCTCTCATGGGGTCTACAATTTCAGAATCAGAATAGAGTGGGAAGGGACCCTGGAGGTCTTCTAGTCCAGCCCCCTGCCCAAGCAGGAAACCCTATACCATTCCAGACAAGTGGCTGTCCAGTCTCTTCTTTAAAATCTCCAGTGTTGGAGCACCCACAACTTCTGGTGACAAGCTGTTCCACTGGTTGATTGTCTTCACTGTCAGGAAGTTAATTCCAGGTTGCTTCTCTCCCTGATTAGTTTCCATCCATTGTTTCTTGTCTTTCTTTCTTGTGCTTTGGAAAATAAATCGACCCTCTCCTCTTTGTGGCAGCCTTTCAAATATTGGAAGACTGCTATCCTGTGGCCCCACAGTCCCTCTTTTCTCTAGACTAGTCCTGCAACCGTTCTTCAGATGTTTTAGTCTCCAGGCCTTTAATCATCTTCGTTGCTCTTCTCGGCCCTATTTTCCAAAATCTCAACATCTTTTTTTGTAATGTGACCAAAACTGGATACTGTAATCCCAAGTGTGGCCTCACTAAGGCTTTATAAAGCGGTACTAATACTTCACACGATTTTGATTCTATGCCTATGTTTACATTGTCCTGTGGATTCCAAGTTTGTCCACACACAAGAAATGTATAAAAACCTAAACCGGGAAGAATGCATAGAAACGTAAAGAGAAGCCTGACTCCTGATTCTGGAATTGAAATTGAAGTACAGATAAGTCCTTAATCTACGACCATAATGGAGTCTGCCCATTAGGGTCAGTGGTGGGATTCAAAAAAATTTGCTACCGGTTCTGTGGGCAAGGCTTGGTGGGCATGGCAGGGGATAACAGATAATCAGAATTGGAAGGGACTTTATAGGTCATCTAGTCCAACCCCCTGCCCAAGCCGGAGACCCTATATCATTTCTGACAGATGGGAGTCCAATCTCTTCTTGAAGGTCTCAAGTGATGGCACTCCCACAACTTCCAAGGGCAACTTCTGTTCCATGGGTTGATTGTTCTCACTGTCACAAAGCTTCTCCTTATTTCCAGGTTGGATCTCTCCTTGATCAGCTTCCATCCACTGTTCTTTGTCTCGCCTTCCAAGGTTCTTTGGAAAATAGCTTGACCCCCTTCCTCCTCTCTGTGGCAGCCCCTCAAGTATTGGAAGATGCTATCCTGTCTCCCCTGGTCCTTCTCTTCACCAGACTAGCCAAGCCCAGTTCCTGTAACCGTTCTTCATATGTTTTAATCTCCAGTCCCCCTAATCATCCTGGTTTCTCTTCTCTGGTATATACTGTAAAATCCCCGTTCCATCCCCATTCCACTAACCTGCTTTCCAGCTCTGTTCTCCTGTGCAGAGCAACCAGAGAAGACCCAGCCAATCAGCTGGGACTCAATGGGAGGCAGAGAATAGGTGGGGGCGGGGCCAGTCAGAGGTGAGATTTGCCAGTTCTCCGAACTACTCAAAATTTCCACTACCAGATCTCCAGAACTGGTCAGAACTGGCTGAATTCACCACCTCTGTAGCAGTTACATAAAGTGTTCCACCTCACTTACGACGTCCCCTTTCCCCGATGTGGTCATTAAACAAATGCATGGCTTGTTAAGGAGAGCATGGGGTAACTCTTGCTCAACAACGCAAATGGTGGCCTCAGTTGTGGTCGTAAGCAAGGACTACCTGTAATGTAGGATAATTTGAGCCGGGCCGTTAATGCCATGAGCAAGAACTATGGATTGATGGATCAATAAGAGTAAAACTCAAAATGTTGACATGAAATTTAAGTGAGGAGGGAAAACACTATTTAACCCAAATCATGAGGGTTCTTTAATATCAATCCTCAAAGAGTTAAATAATTGGGAAATTGTTTGACTAAAAACAATGCAACCTACTTAAAAAGAATAGGGAAACTACAATGGCAATGTTTCAAAGACGTTAAAACTGTCTCGGATAAGAAAAACCGCAGCCATTAAAATATATCTAGTCTCAGTTCCCCTGTTCTGAATGATTCCAATAAAAATTGAAAAACGATATTAAATGACTGGCAGAGACAAGAAACCTAGTTTATATGGCCTAATAAAAGTCCAAGGATTAAATTCAAGATACAACAGGAATCAAGGTGGCCTGGTACCCTGAACATCTCCATTATCAGACTAGCTGTTCAAACTGGATTGCAGATTGGACTATACAATATTATCATCCTAAAATTGGGTTTCTGTACTTGGAGGGATCAGGAGTTGCATATTTGCTTTTATTTGATTTTATCCCGAGTTTATTATTGTTGTAAATAACTCAAGGCAGCAAATGTATTTAATATTTTCTCCTCTTTCTAATTTCCTCACAACAATCCTATAAGGTGGTTGAGCTATGAGAGAGGGACTGGCCCAGATTCACCCGGCCGGCTTTCATGTCTAATGCAGGACTAGAACTCACAGTAACGCAGCATTTGGGCCAAATTCACCCAGCCAACTTTCATGGCTAAGGCGGGACTAGAACTCACAATCTCCTGCTGATTGGCTGAAAGTCACCCAGCGGCTTTCATGGCTAAGGCGGGACTAGAACTCACAATCTCCTGCTGATTGACTGAAAGTCACCCAGTGGCTTTCATGGCTAAGGCGGGACTAGAACTCACAGTCTCCTGGTGATTTTGCCCAAAGTCATCCAGCCAGCTTTCATGCCTAAAGTGAGACTAAAACAGGTTATGAAAGATTATTATGCTATTATGAGCAGTACATTAAAACTTTGTGGGAAATGTGGGGAAAGAATCAGTCATCCAGATGTACCAATTTTTGTTTCATTATTGATTATTTCCTGTCATGAATAAAATAGAATAGAGATCTTGGAGGTCTTCTAGTCCAACCCTCTGGAAAATAAATACATTGGAATTTGCTAGCAATGTGGAGTACAGTTTAGACTAGACTAGAACAGAACGGAACAAGGAATGGAATGGAATGGAATGGAATGGAATAGAATAGAATAGAATAGAATAGAATAGAATAGAATAGAATAGAATAGAATAGAATAGAATAGAATAGAATAGAATCTGGAAGGGATCTTGGATATCTTCTAGTCGAGCCCCCTGGTCCAGCAGAAGATCCCATACCATTTCAGATAAATAGTTATCCAATCTCTTCTTAAAAACTTCCAGTGTTGGAGCATTCACAACTTCTGGTGGCAAGCAGTTCCACTGGTTAATTGTCCTCACTGTCAGGAAATGTCTCCTTAGTTCCAGATTGCTTCTCTCCTTGATTAGTTTCCACTCATTGCTTCTTGTTCTGCCTTCAGGGGCTTTGGAGAATAGCTTGACTCCCTCTTCTTTGGGGCAGCCCCTGAGATATTGGAAGACTGATATCATGTTGCTTTGAAGAATAGATTGATAGAGGAGGAGGAGGAGGAGGAGGAGGAGGAAGAGGAGGAGGAGGAGGAGGAAGAAGAAGCACAACAACATTTGGTTAAGCAAAGTGTATAGATTTGTTTTTAATAGGACAAACTCTTTTGAGATTCCATCTTTGGAATGAGCAGAACCATCTGGCATGTTTTAATAACTTCAAATAAACAACATACTTTTGAAAGCAACTGCAAAATCAGGGGAGATTTAACTGAATTTGAAAACTTTATAATGCAATAGGCAGAACATATGCCGAGTCCTTTTTTGTAAATCGTTGGTGGAATGTGACTCAGCAACTGAATAAGTTAAAGATACTAGGTTTAAATGGATACAGAAATTCAATACAATTGTTACTGTGCAAAAATAGAAATTCCAATGGAAGAAGAATATTAAATTCACGCCAAATATTATACTTGGAGGAAACTGCTTTACAATTATAATTAGAGAAAAACGTTTTAGTCTGTTACATACTATTGATTGCTAAGTGGACAGTTTATATCCGAAAACTTTTTGGAAATGCGATGATCAGATTTACCAGGTGAAATCCTCAAGACAAATTCATGTCTTTATTAGATTTTTTTTTATTACTTTATAAGTATATTGGAAGGAAAATCCATCTGGTGCGGGAAACAAAATGGAGGCTGGAGGCTGATAGGAAAGGAGGTCCATTTATTGGTGAAGAGAACCACCAGGGTTTGTGGTTCTGGGGCAGCTGACAAAATGGAGTTTAGAGGGGGTGGGTTTTTAGACCTTCTGGATTCCTATGGGGTCATGTAGGGGTCATGGCTGGTTCTATAGGCAAAAGGGGAAATGCAAATCCTAGGTGTTTGTCTGAGCTAATTTTGTCAACCTTTTGTTTGTTGCTTATCTGGAGTTTCTGTCTGACCCAGTCTTTCTGAATGGATTACCAAATCTACATTTCTAAAAACTGGCCTCCTCAGTTTCTGCTTGGAGGAGGGAAATTGGGGCTTTTAACGACTCCATCATCCCTTGTGGCAGTGATGGGATTCAAAAAAAAATTACTACCGGTTATGTGGGCATGGCTTGGTGGGCGTGGTTAGGTGAGAGTGGCCATGTGACTGGGGGGGCGTGCCTCTTTTTTTTCTTTTTTGCAGCCACCCCCCACCCATTTGGGGGGCCTTCTGAGCCTCAGAGGAGCCTCTGGGGGGTCGTTTTTGCTCCCAGAAGGCTCCTCTGGGGCTCAGGAAGGCAAAAAATAGAGGGGGGGCTGAGCCCCTCCCTCCATTTTTTGCCTTCCTGGGCCTCAGCAAGAGGAATCCTGGCACAGCTGATTGTATGAACAGCTGATCGTTGGGAGGGGGGAAAAAGAACCTTAAGGGGCCAGCGTCAGGTGGGCGGGGTAAGTGAGCATTGGGCAGGCGGGGCAAGCAAGCCAGCAGTGATTGGGCAACTGGGTCAGGGACGTGGTCAGCCAGAACTTACTACTGATTTGACGATCCATCCCAAATACTTGCTACCAGTTCGCCCGATCCCGGCTGAATACCACCACTGCCTTGCAGGTTGGAGTCTGGCCAATTGAATGGAGCTGAGTGTTTCTCTCTCTCTTCCTCTTGCTCTCTCTCTCTCTTTCTTTCTTTCTCTCTCTCTCTCTCTCTTTCTCTCTCTCTCTCTCTCCCTCTCTCTCTCTCTCCCTCTCTCTCTCTCCCTCTCTCTTTCCTGCAGAGGTCAACCCTTTTTATCCAGCAATCAGCTTGGAAAGAGATTGCTTGGCATACACAAAGGCTGCCGTGTTTTCTGCAAAGGGATTGACGCATAGATGATGCTCCAGATTAAGGAACACCCCGGCTGGAGAATGCATGAAGCATTTGGCAGCTCCGAGCCCACTGCTACGTGCAGAGATTTAGGTGAGGATGGCCAAGCCAGCCTCATTCAAGGAGTGTGCAAAGCGTAGAGCTGTTGAAGTCACGAAATCTGTCACGTTGAAAAGCTGGGGCAGAAAAAGAAAGGGTGTTTCTCCATCTCTTTTTAAACAATCTCTTCCCCACCTGCAAAATAGGAGGAGGTGGCACAGTTATTTATTCCTAGGTGCAAGACAAATCCTGCAATTTGCTCCTCTTTTCATTCTTCTCCTTTGGAGGTGATAGCTTGATGATCTGCCTGGGCCATATTTACAACAGCAAAGAGAGAGAAGAAAAGGGGGAAGGGGAAGGGAGGGAGGGAGGAGGGAGGGAGGGAGGAGGAGGAGGAGGAGGAGGAGGAGGAGGAGGAGGAGGAGGAGGAGGAGGAGGAGGAGGAGGAGGAGGAGGAGAAGAAGAAGAAGAAGAAGAAGAAGAAGAAGAAGAAGAAGAAGAAGAAGAAGAAGAAGAAGAAGAAGAAGAAGAAGAAGAAGAAGAAGAAGAAGAAGAAGAAGAAGAAGAAGAAGAAGAAGAAGAAGAAGAAGAAGAAGAAGAAGAAGAAGAAGAAGAATTCAAATAAGGATAAATTTATCCAACAAGGAGCAAGAGAAGTCAGAGGAGAAAAAGGAACAGAAGGAGAAGAAGGTGAAAGGACTACCTACCGTTTTATTATTTTTCTTTCACTTGGGTTAGAAGGGGAAAGGGTCTAAATTTCAATCAATTTCAGTTGGGTTTACAAATGAATAAACAAACAAAGAGGGTTCTATTTGCAGGGAGGAGGAGGAGGAGGAGGAGGAGGAGGAGGAGGAGGAGGAGGAGGAGGAGGAGGAGGAGGAGGAGGAGGAGGAGGAGGAGGAGGAGGAGGAGGAGGAGGAGGAGGAAGAAGAATAGGAAGATATTTCCTTCCTCTTAATTATCAGTTAATGATTCAACTCTCTAAAGAAGAAGAACATAATAACCATAAGGCTGGAAGGAACCTTGATGCTCTTCTAATCCAACCCTCTGCTCAAAGCAGGAGATCTTACACCAATCGGGTCAAGTGGTGTAGGGTTTCCTGCCTAAGCAGGGGGTTGGACTAGAAGACCTCCGAGGTCCCTTCCAACTCTGTTATTCTAACTCTAAATGGCTGCCCAGTCTCTTCTTGAAAACCTGATGGACGATGGAGCACCCCCAGCTCCGGAAGCCAGCTATTCCATTGATTCGTTGCTCTCACTATCAAAAAATTTCTCCTTAATTCTAGGTTGGATCTCTCTCTAATTCTCTTTAATAGTTTTACCCCTCTTATGTAAAATTGTCCCAGTGAAACTTAACTGCTTATCTTCTTCGTGCTGTTTTAATTGTGCAAATCTGACCCCGAGATCTGTGACCACCTGCTTGGATGTGCTCGTCTCTCAATCATGAATTCCAGAACTGAAAAAAGTGTCCCTAGCAAATTCCTGCAATTAGAACAATGAATCCGTAGAACGGACTGCCTCCAGGAATTGTGGGTGCTCCAACACTGGAGGAATCGAAGAAGAGACGGGACGGCCATTTGTCTGCAATGGGATAGGGCAGCGGTCACCAACTGGTGGTCGGCAGAAAAATTATTTGCATTGTTTATATTGGACTAAACCAGAGGCCCTCAGACTCCAGTCCCTGGGCTGGATTCGTACAATGAGCGTTTGTGTTGCTGCATAGCGTCTCCCCCTTCGGTGTCTTTTTGTGCGGGGTGGAGGGAGGCAGAAATTCCCACTTCAGCCTCCTGGTGTGGGTCTTTGGGCGAAGGCTGGAGGGAAGGGCCGCTGGTGGCGAAGAGCCGGAGGGCCTCGTTCCAGTGGGACTGCAACATGGCCTGGAACCGGCTGACCATCTCAGCCCGCTGAGCCTCCAGGCGCCGGGACCTGGCCTTGTGCACTCCCGCAGGTCTTCCCTCTGCTTGGAAAGCCTCTGCTCCTAGTCCTCAGTGAGGTGCTTCTGCTGAGCCTCCTTCTCGGTCAGGTCCAATTTGAACTGAGCCAGCTGTTTGGCTAACTCTTTCTCCTGGGGGGCTGCTGAGCTCCAACACCTGCTTCCTGGTGGCCCCCTAAAAAGCCTGGGTGGGCAGGGGAGGAGTGGCTGGGAGGAGAGGGGCAAGCAGAGGCTGGCAAGGCGCCCCTCAACGTGAGTGACATCGAGTTGGCCACGCCCACCCAGTCACATGACCACCTAGCCATGCCCACCCAGCCGGTCATTAGGCAGGATCGTATTTGTGGTCGGCGGGATTGAAAACTATAAATTTAGTGGTCCCTGAGATCCGAAAGGTTGGGGACCTCTGGGTGTAGTATACTTGTTTTGCATACTCGTAATACTGCATTCCTATTGGACAGATACCACCGCCTAGCGATTGGTAGATGACAACAGTTCTGATTGGCTGCCTAAGCGGCGGGAGTTTTAAATAAATGCCATTGGTTGCGAGCCGCGAGCAGCCGCTATAAAAGGGGCTGCCGCGGCTCGACTTTAGTTGAAGTTACTGACAGTTTAATAAAGAGCTGAACTCAACTCCGGTCTCGAGTCTACTTTGTTCTGGCGATAGAACATAGGGTTTCCTGCCTGAGCAGGAGGTTGGACTAGAAGACCTCTAAGGCTCCTTCCAACGCTGTTATTCTGTTCAATCAGCAACGGGGTCCTGCAAAGCAGCCACTTCTATTCAGCAAACGTACGGATGGCATCAAGGATCACAGCAGCCAATTAATTGATTTTTTTTTAAGAGCATAATTAAGTCTCATGTTTCTTTCTCAGCCCCCAGATCCCATTCATGAAATGAGAATGTAGCTGCAAGGGACAGAACACTGGTGTTGCTTAGCCATTGAATCGACAAGTTTCTCTATCGTTCAGACAGGATCTGATAGGGCTCAGTTGAACATTCCCACTGCATGTTGTGGTTCATCAGCAGCAGATGTGGACGGCTGAGGTCTCGGAGAGCGAGGACTCAGATGAGGGGCCTGCGTGTGATGCAGGGATGGGGGCCAGGACCATCAGGGAGTCGAGTGCTGCCTTCGGAGATTGTGGAGGCTGGCAGCAGTGACGAAGAGGCCCCCGAGGAGCCTGTGCCCAATGCACATGCCGGTTCTCTGAACTACTCAAAATTTCCGCTACCGGTTCTCCAGAACTGGTCAGAACCTGCTGAATGCCACCTCTGGATAAAGTCAGATGTTTCAACCCCCTCGACCCCTACAATTCCTCCGCACCTGGCACTGACCGATTCTTGATCTTCCTTGGCCTTTTCGTCACCATTTCTGCTGCAATTTACAAGTTCTTTCGTTTCAGTCTTATTATTAACGTTTTGCAGATTATCCCCATCTGTGTCCTCCTGTTGTTGCGGCTGTTGTGTGCAAGGAGCCATTTGTTCCATACGTATTGATTGCTTTCGCTTGCTTCCAAGCATAACAAATAAAACAAGGACGATGGCACCCGTGCATCATTTAAAAATCATAGGAATAGAATGTATTAATGCAGTGGTTGTGGAAGGGGAGAGGGAAGAGAGAAAGAGGGGGAAGGAGGGAGGAAAACCGTCTGCCATGGGAAACAGCAGGGTATTACAAAAAGAAAGTCTTACTCCTTCTTTATTTATTATTTATCATATTTGTAGAGCAGACTATCTCATAAGATCTCCTTCCTTCCTCTATCTCCCTCTCCTCTCCTTCTTTCTTTCCCTCCTCTCTCCCCTTTCCTCCTCTTCCTCCCCAACCTCTCCTTCCTTCCTTCTTTCTTTCTTCTACTTTTCTTTCTTCCCTCTCTCTCACGCTCCTTCTCTCTCCCTCCTTCCTTCATTCCTCACCTCCTTCCTTCATTCCTCACCTACAATCTTCCTTCATCTCCTTCACCTCCCTCCTTTCCTTTCTCCCTCTCTCCCTTCCTTCCTTCTCTCCTACTTTCCTTCCTTCCCTTTCTTTCCTCACCTCCTACATCTCCTTTCATCTCTCTCTTCTTCTTTCCTTCCTTTTCTCTCCTACTTTCCTTCCTTCCCTTTCTTTCCTCACCTCCTTCACCTCCCTCTCTTTCCTTCCTTCCTTCCTTCCCCCCTCCCTCCCTAACTTTTCCTCCCTCCTTCTTGATGTGGGGTGTATTTGGAACACACAAACCTCTCCAGCTAGGCCATGTGACATACACAAAATGCTTTCTTTAAAACGCTCTGGTGACAAACCAGCAACTCCAGAGAAGCATCTGTGGCCGATTTTTCTAGTCTTATGTTGAAATCTTTCAATGCATATTTTTCTTGTTTCCTTCTTGGAGAATAGATCCCTGTTTCTTCTTACCCAGAGTGGGAGACCTGAAAAAAAATCCTTAAAGCCTATGGTAGGATCACCCAGGATCCATTCTACGGGAACTAAAATGTTGAAGGATACACTTCAATAAAAAAGAGGAACCAAAAAGCAGAAAACTGTTGTAGAATCCATCATAATGCAGCAAACCAGCGATGCACGAAAACATAACTAGACAGGCCTATCAGAACTGAACTAGGTCAACAGAGCCTCATAACATGTTCAAAAACACAATTTGCACAACTCTGAAGTCAGCATCCCACCAAATCTATAACCCATTTCCCAGCACATTCATCTGCATTCAAAGGCATTGTCTGTTCATAATAGTGACTGAAAACTCTGTTGGGAGCCTTACCCGCAATCTTAATTGCACATCAATCCCTATTCAAAAACGCTCTTTTTGAATATCTTTTCTGAATGAGCTGTGATGGTGCAGTGGTTAGAGTGCAGGCTACTTCTGCTGACTACCGGCTGCCTGCAATTTGGCAGTTTGAATCTTACCAGGCTCAAGGTTGACTCATCCTTCCAAGGTGGGTAAAATGAGGACTCAGATTGTTGGGGCAACAGGCTGACTCTGTAAAATTGCTTAGAGAGGGCTGTAAAGCACTGTGAAGCGGTATATAAGTCTAAGTGCTATTATTCTCTCTCTCTCTCTTCTATCTATCTATCTAACAATAGCTATTGCTATTATTCTCTCTTTCTCCCTAACCCACTCATCCATCCCCCCTCTCTCTTTCTCTCTTGTCTGTCTATCTATCTATCTATCTATCTATCTATCTATCTATCTATCTATCTATCATCTATCTATCTATCTATCTATCTATCTATCTATCTATCTATCTATCTATCTATCTATCTATCTATCTATCTATCTATCTATCTATCTATCTATCTATATCTATCTATCATCTATCTATCTATCTATCTATCTATCTATCTATCTATCTATCTATCTATCTATCTATCTATCTATCTATCTATCTATCTATATCTATCTCTCTCTATCTATCTATCTATCTATCTATCTATCTATCTATCTATCTTTCATCTATCTATCTAAACAATAGCTACTACTATTGTTTTCTCTCTCCCCACTCCCTCCCTTTCCCCTCCCCCAACCTATCTATCTATCTATCTATCTATCTATCTATCTATCTATCTATCTATCTATCTATCTATCTATCTATCTATCTATCTATCTATCTATCTATCTATCTATCTATCTATCTATCTATCTACCTATCTATCTATCATCTATCTATCTATCTATCTATCTATCTATCTATCTATCTATCTATCTATCTATCTATCTATCTACCTAATCTAACTGCAGTATCTATGTATCTAAATGCAGCATTGCAGGTTAACTCTGCCCATTGCCAGGAGTTCGATCCTGACCGACTCAAGGTCGACTCAGCCCTCAATCCTTCCGAGGTCGGTAAAATGAAGTTACAAGAGGCTGACTCTGCAAACCGCTTAGAGAAGACTTAAAGCACTTTGAAGTGGTTTGTGAGTCTAAGTGCTGTCGCTATCCATTCCATAAAAATCCCATTTTAATCACTTGGCAATTAAGCAGCAGTATTTGTGCAGCCCCTATGCCAATGTTCCAAGTTTAGCATTTCATTCGGAATTCGTCCCCATCGAAGCAAACACAGATAGTCCTCGTCTTACGACTGCAAACATTTCTGTTGTTAACTGAGACGTTTGTTAAGTGAGTTGTGCCCCATGCCTTGCCACGATTGTTAAGTGAATCCCCGCAGCTGATAATAACCCAGTTGTAAAGTGAATCTGGCTTCCCCATTGACTTGGCTTGTCCGAAGGTCACAAAAGAGGATCACAGGACTCCAGGACACTGCGAACCATCATAAATGTGAGTCGATTGCTAGGTGTCTGAATTTTGATCACATGACCACAGGGTCATAAGCGTGAAAAGCAGTCGTACGTCGCTTTTTTCCCCAGTGCCATTGCAACTTTGAATAAATCAGAATAGAGCTGGAAGGGACCTCAGAGGTCTTCTAGTCCAACCC
Source organism: Notechis scutatus (assembly GCF_049901735.1). Taxonomy (NCBI): domain Eukaryota; kingdom Metazoa; phylum Chordata; class Lepidosauria; order Squamata; family Elapidae; genus Notechis; species Notechis scutatus. The sequence continues at coordinate 7,167,131 of NC_142011.1, read as the reverse complement.
CTCTGCTCAAGCAGGAGACTCTATACCAGTCAGGCATGATATTCTTCCGATTAAAATCGGAATTCCAATTTTTTTGGGAATCGCCCCCTCCTTTCCCCCCACCCCTTCTTCTCCTCCTTCCCCTCCCCTCGGAGGCCCCGAGTCAGGAGTTGCTGGCGCGGCTCCGCGCGGCTCCAGTCCCGTGTTGCCTCAGGAAGGGAAAGGCAAAAAGGAAGAGCCACGGCGGCGCTTTGCAACGGCAGCAGCAGCTCCTGGTTTTGCCTTTCCCTTCCCGAGGCAACGCGGGACTGGAGCCACGTGGAGCTGCGCCAGCGGTAGCAACTCCTGACAGCCCCAGCCGGATACCTGAGCGGAGCCCGGGCGGTGCGAGCGGAGGCCGCTGAGCGGCAGGAAAAGGGAGCTGGGGCAGCCACAGACCAGCCTCCGTGCAACACGCCACCGCCCGGCCCTGGCGAGGGAAGGCAGCGGGCGCTCCCCGGCGCGTGGCGGGGGGTCTCTTTTGGCCGGCCCCGATTTTTTTTTCAGAGCGGAATATCATGCCTGACCAGTGGTGGCTAACCTTTTTGGGCTCCTGTGCCAAAAATTGTGCAGGTGCTTGCGCTTGCTGCCAGCACTCAGAAGGAAATGTGTCCCCCTCCATGCCCCCTGCACATGCTCGTGCAATCCCCCCACTGCCACCTCTTTACCTGCACTGCGCCTCACAAGTGATTTTTTGGCTGGTTTGAGGTCTTTTTCAGCCTCCCAGAGAAATAAGAGGCCTGTTTCGTCACTTCTGGTATGACAGGAAGTGATGAAATGGGCCTATTATTCATCCTGCAAAGCCTGCAGAGGCTTTTTTCAAGCCTCTGGGAGGCCGAAAAAGACCTCAAACCAGCTGAAAAATCAGGTGTGAGGTGCGCACATGCGCAGTGAGGTAACTTTGCCTGCAGCTCGTGTGCCAGCACAAATGGCTCTGTGTGCCACCTGCCATAGGTTCGCCATCACGGCTCTATACCATTCCAGAAAAATGACTGTCCAGTCTCTTCTTTAAAAACCTCCAGTGATGAAGCACCCACAATTTCTGAAGACAAGCTGCTCCACTGGTTATGTCATGCCCTTGTTAGAGTCGGACTCTGAGGGAGAGGAGGAACAGCCAACAGGGAGTGGAGGTGTGGCTCCGGAGGTTGTAGAGGAGGCTGGGGAAGGGCCAGAGGCCAGCTGGGCAGTCAGAGAAAGAACCAGGCCCATCCCCTCTTCATCCTAGGACACTTAGGGAGGAATGGAGAAGGCAACAACTTGGCTTATGAGAGAGGAAGTGGCCATGATCTCCCTCATTGTTTGCAGCTGGGGAGAATAGTATATAAGAGAGACAGTTAAAATACAGCATTGCCAGAAGCAAAGCGTGTGTTATTTTGGGCTGAAGTTATCTTGGTTGGCGTCCTTCCAACAGACTGTGCCTTGCTATCTCCTCAAATTTGGTAATTACTTATCCTGGTCCGTTGTGGAAATTCCTTAATTGTAGTTTGTTTTAGGTTTTTATTTCACCTCTATCTGCTCATTAAGTTCGAACTGTATTGCTTTCTTTTGAAGACTGTTTTTGAATAAGTTTAATCTCCAACTGAGAATTATTGAACAGTGGGGGCCAAGTTGGAGGCATTAAAGAACATTTATTAACGTTTTGGATTTTGTTACATTTGTATTACACTTCCGGGTCATCACAGGTTAATTGTCCTCACTGTTAAGAAGTTCCTCCTTAATTCCAGGTTGCTGAGAAGGTGGTAACTGTGCAAAAAAGGGTTGTAAGTCACATTTTTCAATGCCGTTGTAACTTTGAATGGTCACCAAATGAACTGCTGTAAGTCGAGGACTACCTGTATGCCTTTATACATCTGTACCACAACATTCCCACCAAAACAACTGCTTCCCACAAGACCTTCATTATCCTCTCCATTGCAACCTCCATCATCTGCTGTGCTAGTTATTGCATTTAAAGGGCAACAGAGAAGGAGGCAGGGCGGGTCAGTATCCCCCACCTTCAAAATCAACAATAGATCCAGGCGTCAGTTGAAGTATCTGCCTTCTCCTTATTTATACGTATCCCTTTTGCAAGCCCAGTTGGGAATAGCCTGCTTGTGAGCTCTCCAGCTGCTAAAGGATTTATCGGTATCTTGATTTATAGGGAAGGCAGAAAGCGAAGAACAAAAGAACAGTCTTCCAGTTTGTCGATGGATATTCTCAGCCATCCAGGTCACGGTTGTCCCAAAGGTGTTTTTTTTTTTCAAGAGGCAACTAGACTTTCTGGTTTTTTTCTTTGTAGGTGTTTCGCTTCTCACCCAAGAAGCTTCTTCAGCTCTGACTGGATGGTGGGGAATGGAAGGATTTATACGCCTTGCAGACAGCTGGTCTCATTTGCATCCTTTTTAGAGAGCCGTTGAGGCCACTTGGAGAGGTATATCTGTTTCCTCGGGGTCACCTGAGTGGTGCAGTTCAGAGGTGGTATTCAGCAGGTTCTGACCAGTTCTGGAGAACTGGTAGCTGACATTTTGAGTAGTTCAGAGATCCGTCCAATCCCACCTCTGACTGTTCTTGCCCCCCTCTATTCCCTGCCTCCCGAGTCCTAGCTGATTGGCTGGATCCTCTTTGATTGCCCTGCACAGGACAACAGCTGGAAAGCAGGTGGGGAGGGAATGGGGATTTTATAGTATCCTTCCCCTGCCATGCCCACCGAGCCATGCCCACAGAACCAGTAGTAAAAACATTTGAATCCCACCACTGGTGCAATTGAGTGTGGAGCCCTATTGTAACTGCTGAAAGGACTGTGTTGTAGACTGGAGAAAGATGATGTCATATCCCTCCCCCTCTGTTGAGGGAGGGCTGTTCAATTTTGACCTAAATGTCCTCTTTGACCCCTCTTCCAAACCAGCGGTCCTCTCTGCCCAAAATGTGGAGTTTGCTGTCTTCAAAAGGGTGGCCTTTGTCTTCTCAATACAGATGGACTGCTGAATCTTGATGGAACAAGATTCAGAAAGAAAAAAAAACCAGAAAGTCCAGTTGCCTCTTGAAAAAGCACCTTTGGGACTATTCCAGTATTTGAGGGGCTGCCCCAAAGGTGAAAGGGGGTCAAGCTATTCTCCAAAGCACCTGAAGGCAGAACAAGAAGCAACAGATGGAAACTAATCAAGGAGAGAAGCAACCGAGAACTAAGGAGGAAATTTCCTGACAGTGAGGACAATTAATCAGTGGAACAATATGTCTTCAGAGGTTGGGAATTCTCCAACACTGGAAGTTTTTAAGAAGATGTTGGATAACCATTTGTCTGAAGTGGTATATAGGGTTTCCAGCCTGAGCAGGGGGTTGGACTAGAAGACCTCCAAGACCTTGACTATGTATCAGAATGGTCAAACAAATGACAACTTCAAATCTCAACAAATAAATGCTCTGTCCTACATATTGGCAAAAAAAATCAGAAAATAAAATACAGGCTGAATAGTCAAGATCTTGTGGATGATCCAAACTCTGTCAAGGATCTTGGAGTACTCATCTCTAATGATCTAAGGGTTAGAGCCCACTGTAACTACATAGCCAAAAAGGCATTAAGAGTTGTTAACCTAATCTTACATAGCTTTTTCTCTGGTAATATTACACTAATAACTAGAGCATACAAAACATTTGCTAGACCAATACTCGAATACAGCTCATCAGTCTGGAACCCACATTACGTATCTGATATTAACACAGTTGAGAAAGTCCAGAAATATTTCACAAGAAGAGTTCTCCACTCCTCTACTTGTTGTAGAATACCTTATGCCACCAGACTTGAAATTCTAGACCTAGAAAACCTTAAATTGCACCGTCTTCGGTCTGATCTAAGTATGGTATATAAAATCATACATTGTAATGTCCTACCTGTCAATGAGTACTTCAGCTTCAACCATAACAACACAAGAACACACAATAGATACAAACTCAAGGTTAACTGCACCAAACTTGATTGCAGGAAATACGATTTCAGCAACAGAGTGGTCAATGTCTGGAACACTCTACCTGACTCTGTGGTTTCTTCCCCCAACCCCAAAAACTTTAACCTTAGACTGTCTACTATTGACCTCACCCCTTTCCTAAGAGGTCTGTAGGGAGCGTGCATAAGCGCACCAACGTGCCTACTGTCCCTGTCTTATTGTTTCTTTTTTATTTTTCTTATATGTATCCATGTATTCATAACTATGTTTTTACTGATACCTATCATCTTGTAAGCAATTGACAAACCAAATAAATACTAAAAAAATTATTGTACGTACTATGTTCTATCTTGCCTATGTTCTAACTCGTCGAGATGGCTGCTTTGACTCCTCACCGTTGAAAACAAAGGTGGTATTCAGCAGGTTCTGACTGGTTCTGGAGAACCAGTAGCGGACATTTTGAATAGTTCAGAGAACCGGCCAATCCCACCTCTGACTGGACCCGCCCCCATCTGTTCACTGCCTCCCATTGAGTCCCAGCTGATTGGCTGGGTCTCCTTTGGTTGCCCTGCACAGGAGAACAGAGCTGGAAAGCAGGTTAGTGGGGTGGGGAGGGAATGGGGATTTTGCAGTAACCTTCCCCTGCCACACCCACCAAGCCACGCCCACCACAGAACCAGTAGTAAAAAAAATTTGAATCCCACCACTGATTGCCACCCGCACTCCTTTTCCTGTGTCTCACATATGCAATATACGTAAAGTGGGTCGGGATTGGATTCACACATTGCAGCTGCCACTTCAATATTTTTTTAACCAACCTCCCCTACTCCACCTCCCCATATTGCACCATGGATGTTGCTTTCAGGAAAAGGGCTTTTTGGTTTTTATTTCCAGCAACGTTTGTTCATTTGGAGGCTCGCTACCATTCCTGGAATTCTTATAACCTGATTACTTTTCTCTCCATAAATCTTGCTAAAGAGAACTGGGTGATATTTGTCCATGGAAAGCAATCACTTCCTCTTCGAAACAGCTGTCAGAGAGCGAGCAGCTTGGATTTTGAGAAATAGTTCCTCCACCCTTTGACAAATAGTGCTAGAAGGATCGAGCATACCTTGTGCTTTTTGACTCGAGGCCCTATAAATATTCTATGAGAATCAAGAAATTCCAAAATCAAGCACGCTCCAGTTTGCTCTCCTGTGATTCTGAGGCACTGGACGAAAAAGAAAGGAAGGAAAAGTCCCAGTTTTACTAAATGGGTTGCAAAAATCCGTCGAGGGCTAAATATAAAGGGGCTAAATTTTTAAAGGGTGAATGCCTCCATTTAAGAAATGCATTGTGTAGCCCATTGCAATCTTATTTCATGTTTAAAGAAGCTTCTCTGGGTTGTCTTCTACTCTACTTGAATGCTTCTGTCTGAAGGAAAAGCAAAGGGGAAAAGTAACTTTGACTGATTTGTGCTTTAAAAGCCCCAAAAATGGAGGGAGGGAGGGAGGAGAGAGAGAAGGGAGGGAAGGGGAGAAGGGAGGGAGGGGAGAAGGGTGGGAGGGAAAGAGGTGGGAGGGAAGGGGAGAAGGGAGGAAGGAAGGAGAGAAAGGGGAAGGAAGGAAGAGAAGAAGGTTCCTCTTGATGAGGGAAAGGAGGGAAAGAGAAGAGAAGAGACTACAGTGGCACAAATCATTGTTATTTATAAAGGTTTTTTAACTCATGTGTACAAGCAGCAAGGAAAATTAAGCACGTTCTCTGTCTTTCGGTAGCAAAATCATCTGAAATTCTTTTGTTCCGTTCTAAAAGAAATTGCAGATGAATACGCAATCCATCTGAAACAAATGCAAAAGACTTCCAGGTTTTCAGAATAACAGAGTTGGAAGGGACCTGGTAGGTCATCTAGTCCAACCCCCCGCCCAAGCAGGAGACCATTTCTGAAAAATGGCAGTCCAATCTCTTCTTGAAAGGCTCTAGTGATGAAGCTCCCACAACTTCTGAAGGCAACTTCTGTTCCATTGGTTGGCTGTTCACACTGTCAGGGAAAGTTCTCCTTATTTCTAGGTTGAATCTCTCCATGTTCAGTTTCCATCTATTATTCCTTGTCTGGCTTGCAAGTGCTTTAGAAAATTGCTTGACCCCCATTCCTCTCTGTGGCAGCCCCTCAAGTATTGGAAGATGCTTTCATGTCTCCCCTGGTCCTTCTCTTCACTAGACTAGCCAGGCCCAGTTCCTGCAACCGTTCTTCATATGTTTTAGCCTCCAATCCCCTCATCATCCCGGCTTCTCTTCTCTGTACTTTTTCTAGAGTCTTAACATCTTTTTCATAGTGTGGTGACTAAACCTGGATGCAGTATTCTAGGTGTGGCCTAGAGTTGTACTGTTTGTAAGCCTCCCAGAGTTGCCTTTGCAGCATATAAATTAAAAGGAATAAATGTAATAATTATTTTTTTTAAGGTCATGTAGCAGAGATTCTAAGGGAGCTTAACCACAAAAGGTTGGTAGCTGTGTCAAAATACAACTTATTCAATATTCTTTGGACATGACTCATTTCAAGCTATGCTAATACAGGGTTCAGATAAACATTAAAGAGCTGCATTCTAAGGAGTATAATGTGTTCTGCCCACATGTGCATGGAAGGGGAAAACTGAGATGTTTGCAGTACAAATTTGATCAATGAATGTTAATTCATGCCACTCTCTATGCTAACCAATCAATAAAGGAGAATATGTCTAGCTCAGGGTTGAAATGTGTGGTCCTTGGAACTTCTCTGAGCTTGGTTGTTTTCTTGCAGATGTTTTATGTCCCAAGTAGGCAACATCAGCAGGTCTAGAAGGGATTGGGGTTTGCAGAAAGGAGGAGGAAGAGGAAGAGGAGGGGAGGAGGGGGAGGGGAGGAGGAGGAGGAGGAGGAGGAGGAGGAGGAGGAAGAAGAAGAGAAGGAGGAGGAAGAGGAGGAGGAGGAAGAGGGGGAGGAGGAGGAGGAAGAGGAGGAAGAGGAGGAAGAGGAGGAGGAGGAAGAGGCGAGGGGGAGGAGGAGGGGGAGGAAGAAGAAAAAGAGAAGGAGGAGGAAGAGGGGGAGGAGGGGGAGGAGGAGGAAGAAGAAGAGAAGGAGGAGGAGGAGGAGGAAGAGGAGGAGGAGGAGGAGGAGGAGGAGGAGGGCAACTATGGGGTCCTTGCTCCTCTCTGAGCTTGGTTGTTTTCTTGCAGACATTTCATGACCCAGCTTGGTACCATCATCAGTACTAGTAAGGAATGGGGTTTGCTCTCAGATTATATTCTAGCAGTTTGCCATGTCAGTGTGGGTGGGAGTGATCTCAGAAGAATTGCCAAACAAGATAAGAGTAAATGGTCCCACCAAAGAACTTCTAGGACCACTCCCACCAACACGGAAGACTGACAAGCCCCACTCCTTGCTAGGACTGATGATGTTACCTAGTCACGTAATGAAATGTCTGCAAAAAAGCAGCCCAGCTCAGAGAGCTCCAAGGAGCCCACAGAACTAATCAATGGTTAGAATATAATAGAATAGAATAGAATAGAATAGAATAGAATAGAATAGAATAACAGAGTTGGAAGGAACCTTGGAGGTCTTCTAGTCCAACCCCCTGCTTAGGCAGGAAACCCTACACCACTTCAGACAAATGGTTATCCAATTGCTTCTTAAAAACTTCCAGTGTTGGACCATTCACAACTCCAGGAGACAAGTGGTTCCACTGATTAATTGTTCTCCTTGTCAGCAAATTTCTCCTTAGTTCTAGGTTGGATCTCTCCTTGATTGATTCCCACCCGTTGCTTCTGGTCCTGCCTTCTGGTGCTTTGGAGAATAGCTTGACTCCCTCTTCTTTGCGGCAGCCCTTCAAACCTTGGAAGACTCCTATCGTGTCACCCCTGATCCTTCTTTTCATTAAACAATTGAGTATTGAAGGATTGCCACAAGGGTGTCAGATTTATTCTCCATAGCCCTTGAGAGAAGCCAGGGTTGGAAGCTGGTCCAAAGGAGATCCAGTCTAGAAATAAGGAGGGATTTTCTGACAGAGAGAATCCATGGAACAGTTTGGCCTTCAGAAGTTGTGGGTGCTCCATCACTAAAGGTTTCAAGAAAGGATTGGAGAACAATTTTGTCTGGGATGCTTCAAAATCTCCTGCCTTGAGCAGGGAGTTGGACTAGAGTCCTTTCCGGTCCTAGGACTCTACAATCATCTCCTTTTAATGACCCTGTAATCAGGGGTGGGATTCAGAAATCCCACTGGGTGGGCGTGGCCATGGTGAGCATGGCCTACCAGAACTTCCGGAAGGACGATTTTTCACCTTCCCCAGAGTCCGGAGGCTTTCCTCAGGCCTCTGGGTGGGCGAAAACGGCCTACCCTGGACTCCGGAGGCCCTCCGGAAGCATGAAACAGGCCCACTTCCAGGAGGACCATTTTTCGCCCTCCCAGAGCCTCCACATGGACCCTGCAGTTACCTGCATCCCAAACAGGCCACGTGGAGACTCTTGGGAGGGGAGGGTAGGGTGGGTGGGGCCAGCAGGTCGGTCCACCTACCAGTTCGGTGAACCAGATGTAAATTTAACATCCGGTTTGCCCAAACCAGCCCGAACTTGCTGAATCCCATCCCTAGCCATAATCCCTTGTGGGATTAACTTGCTGAATCCCATCCCTAGCCATAATCCCTTGTGGGTCTGGGCAACTGAATAGAGAAGAGTGTTTACTGGCCAGATGCCCTTCCTGTTACCAATATGGAGTCATATTCAGTGAGTATATTTTCATCGTCGTGCCCAGAGAGAGTCCTAGGATTCTAGGATTTTATCAATTAATGATGTCCCTGCTGTTCATTGTAAGTCACTCTGTTGTTGCCTCTGAGAATATCTGTGTATATAACCACTCCTTCCCCTCTGTACAAAGAGCCTGCTAATGAATGGCTTTTGTTTCACAAGGTGTATCTGCTTTTCCTCTGTGAACACAACCTACATCATTTTCAGATGCGTTAAAGAGAATTTCGGAGGGTATTGAGAAGAGACAGGCAACCAGAATAAATAAGAACTAACGGGCCCTTGAACCACTTAGGCTATCTTTCCTGAACCAAAAAAAATGAGTGGAACTTGGGAAATATTTTCTGAGCCTCTCTTCCTTGTGATGTTTATTCTCTAGGTTGGTGGAAAGGCTTCATTTGAGGTGGGGGTGAGAAATGAATGAAGGTCTGAGGCAGAGAGAATGGCAAGATATACCGATCGTTGTCTCACTAACTATTCCAAAATTAGGAATCTCAAACTCCCTTGCATGATATATATATAAATATAGATATATTGAAATACATACATTTGTTTTCTGAGGTTCTCGCGGGTATTTGTATGTGGATCTTTGGTTATTCGGGTTTTCTCTCTGAGAAGCACAGAGCTGAAGACACAAGCCTGAAGATGATGAATGAGACTTCATCAAAACGTTGCCTAGATACTTCCAATCTTACGCGGGAGAAAACCCGAATAACCAAAGATCCAAATACATACATATATATACATACATATATTTCCTGCAGTCATTTATTTGTTTCTTTGCTGTACAGGTAGTCCTAGACTTACAACAGTTCATTTACTGACTAATCAAAGTTACTATTGTTGTCCGCCGGCAGCCTGTGGAGACAGCAGCGGAGTTGGACAGTGGGGAAGAATGGGGACCAGTCTGGGAGTCTGGAGAGGACTCAGATGAGGGTCCTGCATCCGATGCAGAGATGGGGCCAGGAACATCTGGGAGTGGGGTGCTGATTCTGGAGCCTCTGGAGTCTGGCAGCAGTGAGGCAGAGGAGCAAGGGAGCCTTTTCCCAGTGCGTGTATGCACAGAGCTGCTAGAAGGTGAGGACAGCTGAAACAAAAGGGGTGACTAGGGAGTAAGGCTGGGAGGTGGTTGCCCCTCCCATAAGATATAAAGGAAGTGCAACGGTGACAGAGCATGTTTCTGGGATGGCTCACAAATTGGGGTTGAGAGTGGATGGGCTTTTATACAATTTTGGGGGCTTTGTGATTGAGATGTCTGTTCCTGTGGAAGAATGCGTCCTTTAATATTTTAATGGCTGTTTCCAAATTCCTATGGGGTCATGTAAAGGTCATGACTGGCTCCACAGGCAAAGGGGGAAATGCAAGTCCTAGGTGTTTTGTTTGTCTCAGCTAATCTTGTCAGTTTCGCCTCCTTGCCTATTGTTCTGCTTATTTGGAGTCGGCTGGCTGCCCTTTGCTTATGAGTAGAATGGCCTGGCTTTGTGAAAGGATATGAAATATCCATTCCTAAAGCCTAGGATGTTCACACTTCTGCTTGAGGCTGTTTTTCTATAGCAGAAAGACTGGAGCTGCTCTCTGCCTTTGTTAAGGAGAGTTTTCTCCTCCTTTAGGGGAAATATTCTATCCTGCCTCTGTTAGTGTCCTGCAGAATATTATATTCTGGGGAGGGCCCCCAGAATGAACTGAAAATGAAAGTACTTGTCATACCCCTGTCGGAATCTGATTTGGAGGGGGAGGCCGAGCAGCTGACAGGGAGTGGGAGTATGGTTCCGTTGACTGTGGAAGAAACTGGGGAAGGGCACAGTCCAGCTGGGCAGAGCAGGGAAGAGGTAGAACAAGGAAGAGGGAATTCAGAGGAAGATCCAGGCCCACCCCCTCTTCATCCTAGGGCACGTAGGGAGGAACGGAGAAGGGAGCAATGTGAGTTGCGTGGCTTACAGGGGAGGGAAGGGCCCTGATTCCCTTCATTAGCTGCAGTTGGGAACACAGTGTTTAAGAAGGGAAATTGCACACAGCAAGTTGTTGGGAGCAAACTGAATTATCTGGTATCGTCAACGCTTATCTGTGTTCCTGGAATCTTCCCAAATGTGTGTGTTTTGCTGTGCTTTCAAGTCTGCAATTTCTTCTCCTGCCCTGTCAAGTTAATTACTGCAGCATGGTTTGTTTGGATTTTTAGTTACAGTTTGTATGTACCGTATTTGCCGGCGTATTTTTTGCCCTGAAAAACATGCCTCCAAGTGGGGGGGTCGTCTTATACGCCGGGTCGTCTTATACACCGGCAAATGGTAATTGGGAAGCACTGCGGCTGCCCGCGGCACCGCCCGGAATGACAGTGGTGCGGCCGTAAGCCTGGGATAGCCAGTCGCCTTCCCCCACCCTCCCGACCCTTGCGGGTTGTGGTGTCCTGCTGCCGCTGAGGCCGCTGGTTCGCGACGGTCCCCGCTTACCCCCTCCCCCGGCCCCGTCCCCCGGCGTATTTAGTTGGAAAATTTGGGGCCTCTGCTCGGCAGCGGCTGCCTCCAGCAACTCCTCTGCATTTCCCTCAGGTGCGTCTGCGTGTTCCCCGCGCTGGTAGGCAGGTTGTGCGTGTGTGTGTTCCTAATCAAACCGGCGCCCCAGTTCCCCCACCCCTTGTCCGTTTGCCGGTGGCTTCGTCTGGCTCAGGGACCGGATCAGGATCGCGGCAAGATTATGTAATGCCGGCTGGTTCCGGCTGATGGGGCTGGGCTGCCTGCCGCCTCGTCGCATCGCGCGCACAGGGGGCAGAGCGGTGAGTGCCCGCCGAGGGTCCCGAAGCACGCGGCAGCCCGTGAGCGGGACCACCCACTAGTGCTCCTGACCCGAGGAGAAGGCCTCGCAATCAACCCTCGCTGTTTCCCTCAGCTGGGAACCTCTTTCAGAGGTGCCATCAGAGGTGCCACCAATGTAGGAATCCTCAGGGAAGAAGCCCAGAGCCCCCTCTGGCAGAATGAGCGCATCTATTGCAGCGGGGCTGCGTTATGAAACCATTAAAGTCACTTTCGCCGGCAATGTGTTTTGGGTCAGCTCTGCTCTGTTGGAAAGTCGGCGTTGTTTTCACTCTACCAGTTTCAGCCTTTCACCTTAATTATGAAAGTCCCTTCGGTCCCCTCCAATCAATGGAAGGTTGTTAAGAGTTAGGTGCCTGTGTAGCAGCTTCCCTTAAAGGATGAGGAAGTCGGTTTGGTGCCTTGACTTCTCAGAGAAGCGGTGGGGATAAACAAAATAAAAGAAGAGGAAAAGTTCTTGAAACAGGAATCTCCCTGGAGAAATTTATTCTCAGAAACCCTGGATTTCTTGGGGGAGTTTTAAAGGCAATTGCTTGAACCCAGTGATGTAGACATCCTTTCCTGCTTGTTTCCAGTGCTTGAGGATGGTACTTTGCTAGGAATTGCTTCCATCCATTTACTACCACATCGGAGCAAAAGAAATGGCTTCTTTCCATCCTTGGTTTTACAACGCTGTCAGTGCTTTTGATGCCCAAGTAAAGGAAAAGTCCTTTACTCCGAGGAACATGCAGTTAGTTGATTATACTTTTCCCTCTATGGGGAGAGACCCAAGGAAGAAAGAGAGCAGCAAAGTTTATATGGGTTGCAAAATAGCCCGTTTCACCTCTTCTTTATGTCCTTTCTCACCCATATTTTCTTCCCATTGGTGGTATGCTTTCCCTGGGTTTATCCAGTTCTGAAATTAGGACTATTTACCTTTCTCTGATGGGGACTAAAATATGGATGATGCTTCAAAAAATAAGACAAGATATTATTGGCAACTCAGAAATAATAAACCACTCTACCAGGAAACTCTTTTCCCAAGCCTTGCATGTTAAAAAAAAAAAAAAAAAAGAGCTGGAGCCCAATGAGGGGGATGCCTTCTCTGGTTTGTTGCAGCTGAGGCCGGGCGGTGCGAGCGGAGGCCGCTGAGCGCCTCGTTTCCTTGGGAGCTGGGAGAAGGAGGCCCGCCTACATCGGCCTGAAGGCTGGCTGCTCCTTTCAGCTTCACGGGATTCGTTTCCACGGTGCACAAAAGTGCCTCAAAAAAAAAAAAAGTGCAAAAGTGGAAGGTGTGCAGAAGAGGGGGTAGTCTTATACGGCGAGTATATAACAAACTCTATATTTTGAGTGGAAATGTTGGGGGGTCGTCTTATACGCCCAGTCGTCTTATACACCGGCAAATACGGTACTTTGTTTTCGGATTGAATTTCCTCCACTTAATGACTGTTCCTGGGAGAGTTTTTCTCCAGCCGAAGGTAACCTGGACATTGGGGGCAAAGTTGGAGGTACTAAAAGGACTCTTCTTACTTATGTGACTGTGTTGCCTTTGTGCCACGCCCCTTTGGGTCATCTCTGTTAAGTCTTGGCTGATGCCCAAACTGCTTAATTCAGTCTGTTTCTGAATGAAAAGAGAATCCTATCAGAACCTTTTATGGGCCGCAATTGGATCTGAATCTGGGGCACGACAATAGTCCTCTAATATCTAAGAGGACAAGAAATAATGGATGGAAACTTATCAAGAAGAGATCCAATCTAGAACTAAGGAGAAATTTATTATTCTAACTGTTAATTAATTGTTCTAACTTCAATTCCTGGAGAGAAATCCTAATGGATGTCTCAAACCATCCCTGCATATCAAGGACCAACTGGCTCGGTTTGAAGAATAGAAGCTGCATTTTAATTTCCTGAAAAGCCCCGAGGATATCAGTGACGCTATTGTTCCAAGCATTCTGGAACAGCGAAATGTTCCTGCAGTAATGTAAGAAGACAAATCTGGTAGATGGTTTCCAGGTTGTGGCATTTATTTTTATACTGTCCTGTATTTTACACCGAGATTGATGGCCAACTCTGTTGGAGAACTACATCCTGAGTTCTTTTGCCTGATTGAGGAGGTTATCTCCATAGCCTTCTTGTGTGATGGGTTTGGAGTTTCAAGAAGAAGAGGAGGAGGGAGAGGGGAAGAAGAAGAAAAAGGAGGAGGAAGAGGAGGAGGAGGAGGAGGAGGAGAAGAAGGAGAAGGAGAAGGAGAAGGAGAAGGAGAAGGAGAGGAAGAGGAAGAGGAAGAGGAAGAGGAAGAGGAAGAGGAAGAGGAAGAGGAAGAAGAAGAAGAAGAAGAAGAAGAAGAAGAAGAAGAAGAAGAAGAAGAAGAAGAAGAAGAAGAAGAAGAAGAAGAAGAAGAAGAAGAAGAAGAAGAAGAAGAAGAAGAAGAAGAAGAAGAAGAAGCCACAACCGCCCAGTCTGTCATGCCCGTGGAAGTGTGGCTCTGGAGGTTGTGGAGGAGGCTAGGGAAGGGCAGAGGCCGGCTGGGCAGTCAGAGGAGGACCCAGGCTCATCCCCTCTCCATCCTAGGGCACACAAGGAAGAGAGGATAAGGGAGAGACGTGGTCCACTGGGGAGGAGAGGGCCTTGATCCTCTTCATGGGCTGCAGCTGTGTCAATTGTATAAGAGGACGGACATGCGTACGGGTGAGTGCTGGAAGCAAAGCGTGGAAATATCTCTAGTTTATTGTTCCTCTCCGAGTTTGGCATCCTTCCCAGTGTGTGTTCTGATACCTGTGGAAGTCTTCCATCCCTTATCCTGCCTGGTTTGTGTTGTTTTTTACTCTTTATAATTTAAACGGCATTTCCTTCTTCTTGTAACTGTTTGTGTGGGAGTTTTTTGTCTCCAGTCAAGGATATTTGAAGTTTGGAAGCAAAGTGAAGGAATAAAAGGGGCTTCACCTGTTTTTTGTGACTGTGTTTATTTTGTATCTCACCCTGGGTCATCACACAGTCACATGGCCATGTCCATCTAGCCACACCCACAGAACTGGTAGTAAAAATATTTGCATCCCACCCTTGGTGTCCCCCAACTTGTCGCGTGTTGTTGCTCCACGTGTGTGTAAAGAAGCTGGATTAAATGTTGGTTTGGCCTCTGAGGGTAGGTGTCTGCGATCCCTTTCTTTAACTACATCGGTGAGCCAAGCAGCGGCTGAGAGAAGTCTTCACAGACTCAGCCTGACTTGAAGAGAGACCATCTAAATCAGTGGCCCCCAACCTTTTTTGTGCCACAGCCCGGTACCGGCATCACAAAATGATCCATGGCCCGGTACCGGCATCAGCACGCATGATAAGGCAAGGCGAGCCGAGCAATCGGCCAGCCAGCCGTCCCCCGCTTCTCCCCGCCACCTTCAACTCCTCCTTTGTACCTTTGTCGATGGGCTTCGCTTCGGGACGGTCGCTTGGCTCGCCTTGCCTTGGGTGCTGAAAGAATCCTCGCGCCTTAGTTTCGTTCGAAGCCCCCCCCCCTTCAATGAAACTAAGGCGCGGGGATTCCTTCAGGACCCAAACGCCGCTTTCCAACCAGAAAAGCTCACCCGGAAGCACTTTCTCATCGAAACAAGATGTCGGCGCCCAGCAAACCGGTGGCCCAGTAGGAAATGTTCCACGGACCGGGACCGGTCCGCGGCCCAGTGGTTGGGGACCCCTGATCTAAATAACCATACACGAATCCTTGAAATGCTACAATCTTCACAACTGTGGCACTAGGACTGGTTTGTGGTTGGTGGCTGTTTGATGCTTTGATATACGACTTGTTTTTGAGGTGATTATGCGACTGTCCAGTCGTGAATTCTCTTGCCTTAAAGGCTGAACCTTGCAAACAACAATTTCTTTATCTGATGCAGTTTGGTATATATCTGGTGTGTTTCCAACAATAAATGATAAACAGCAAAGGCAGATTGAATGTCACTGATTCCGTCCGTACCCACTTTGAGAAAATGCTGGACGGATAACAGCTTTTTCTTACATGGAGCAGATCAGACAAACTAATTGTAGTTGACATTTTTTTCCCCTCCCTGGTTTTTTTCTTTTTAATAATTCCAGAGAGAAGCAAAAGACGTACGTCAGGCCCAGGAAATGAAGGAATCCTTCATTTGATGAACCCAAAACCTGTTCACCCTTCACGGTGATATTTTCAAAAATTCCCTTGTTAGATTCTGCTCCTCTCTCTCTCTCCACCCCAGTTTCTTTTACTGATGTCAAAACAGAAAAACACATCGACTAATATTTCTGAAAGAGAGATAAGGTGAAATTGATCACAAATGCATGCTTTGCTCTCCTCTCAGAGGAGGGGGAGAGAGGGAGGGAGAGAGGGAGGGAGATGGAGGGGGAGGGAGAGGGGAGAGAGAGGAGGAGGAGGAAGAAGAGGCAGTGAGAGGGAGAGGGAGGGAGAGGGATCAAGGGAGGGGAGGGAGGGAGAGGGAGAGAGACAGAGAGAGGAAGGGGGAGAGAGGGGGAGAGAGGGAGGGAGATGGAGGGGAAGGGAGAGATGGAGGGGGAGGGAGAGGGGAGAGAGAGGAGGAGGAGGAGGAGGAAGAGGCAGTGAGAGGGAGAGAGAGGGAGAGGGAGGGAGAGGGATCAAGGGAGGGGAGGGAGGGAGAGGGAGAGAGACAGAGAGAGAGGGAGGGGGAGAGAGGGGAGAGAGGGAGGGAGATGGAGGGGAAGGGAGAGATGGAGGGGAGGGAGAGGGGGAGGGAGAGGAGGAGGAAGAAGAGGCAGGGAGAGGGAGAGGGAGGGAGAGGGAGGGAAAGGGATGAAGGGAGGGGAGGGAGAGGGAGGGGGAGGGAGAGGGAGAGAGAGAGGGAGATAGAGAGGGAGATAGACAAAGAGAGAGGGAGGAAGGGGGAGGGAGGGGGAGAGAGGCAGAGGGAGGGAGGGAGGGAGGGAGGGGGAGGAAGAAGAGGGGGAGAGGAGAGAGAGGGGAGGGGAGGGAGAGAGGAGGAGGAAGAAGAGGCAGTGAGAGGGAGAGAGAGGGAGGGAGAGGGATGAAGGGAGGGGAGGGAGAGGGAGGGGGAGGGAGAGAGAGAGGGAGAGAGACAAAGAGAGGGAGGGAGGGGGAGGGAGGGGAGAGAGGCAGAGGGAGGGAGGGAGGGAGAGGAAGAGGGGGAGAGGGAGAGAGGGGGGAGGGAGGGAGGGGGAAAGAGAGAGAGAGAGCGCTTCAAGCACTGAAGTCTTCATACAAACCCAGCCAAATAAGACAGGGACCTGAAACTAAGAAGGAATTTCCTGACAATGAGAACATTTAATCCACAGACCAGTTTACCTTCTGAAGTTGTGGGTTCTCCATCACTGGAGGTTTTTAAGAAGAGACTGGACCAGCCATCTGTCAAAAATGATATAGGGTCTCCTGATTGGGCTGGGGGTTGGACTAGATGACCTACAAGGTCCCTTCCAACTCTGTTATTCTGTTGTTTCCTAGAGAGGTGGGTCTTTGCATAATGTATCCAAAGTACGATTGGACAAAGGCAGGACAAGAAAACTAGATCCAAGAAACTGGATGGACACTAACCAAGGAGAGATTCAACCTAGAAGTAAGGAGACATTTCCAAACAGTGAGGACAATTAACCAGTGGAACTGCTTGCTTCCAGAAATCGTGGATGCTCCAACACTGGAGGTTTTTAAGAAGAAACTGGACAGTCTCTTGTCTGAAATTCTATAGGGTCTCCTGCTTTGCGCAGGGAGTTGGATTAGAACAGGGGTCGCCAACCTTTTGGACCTCAGGGACCACCAAACTCATACTTTTAAATCCCACGGACCACTAATATGAATTTTGACTGATGGTGGCTTACTGACGTTTTTCCAGGATCTCTGCAGAAAGCAGCAGGAAAAATCCTGGGAAAATCCCTCCAAAAAAGTCTGCAGGGAAATTCCCCACCCTGTTTTCCTACCAATCGATCATTCTTTATTTGGGATTGCAGGATACCATCTCCAGCTCCGTCCTCGGGAGTGGGGGGGAAGAGAGAGACTTTTGGTTTCATGCAAGGAAAGCAGCAGAAGCAGCAGCAGAAGTCTTTCTTTCTCTCCCCAAACTCCACCAGAAATGAGTCTTTGTGAGACTTATCGCACCGGCGCAGCCTCTTGAAGCAGGAGGCCTTGCAGGGTCCCAAAGACTCAATTCTGGCGGAGTTTGGGAGAGAGAAAGAAAGACTTCTGCTGCTTTCCTTGCGTGCAGCCAAAAGAAGAAGAAGAAGAAAGAAGCTGAAAGAAGCAGCCCGGTGGCCAGGCTAGGCGCGTGGGGCGTGTGGAGCAAGTTCCCCCCCTCTGCCCTTTCCCCCCTCCCCTCACTACCTCGTGTTGTTCACAATGCAAGCGACGCAAACCTTGTGTTCCCATGGGCCGTGTGGGCAGCACAGCCTTGAGTTCCCGTGCAGCCTGGATTAATTGCTTTGAGGGTGACATTTCTCTGCGGACAACCAACATTTTCTCGTGGACCACCAGTGGTCCCCGGCCCACTGGTTGGCAACCACTGGACTAGATGACCTCTAAGGTCCCTTCCAACTCTCTTATTCTGTTGTTCTGTTAAGACACAGACACACAGGCAGGCAGAAAGATCCTCTCAAGGACTAAAATTGTCATACAGATCCAGCCAAATAAGACACACATACAAACACCCACACAGAGATTTCTTTAGGTTTCACAGAACTATTAAATCATGGATTGTGACTAGAACTCCCAGTTTTCAGCCTGGTGACTTAACCAATAGACAGTTTCTAAACCGTGTGTGTGTGTGTGTGTGTGTGTGTGTGTGTGTGTAAATGCTCAAATAAAATATTCTAATGCCATAGCATAAAAACTATTCTAACACCCTCCTTCCTCCTTTTTCCTGACTAATACCTTGAGTTTCTCTGTTAGGAAAAGAGTAAGGCTGCAGCATTCTGAAACAGATTAAGTCTAAACAATTAAACCACTCCAGAAGATTCTGGCTTGGATGGCATTTGCAGCTTTTCTACAGCTGATTTATATTTTTTTTTAAAAAAAACCTGACCTATTGACTTCACCTTTTTCCCTTTTCTGACCTCTGGACCATGAATTGTTGCTGAAGGAGAAGCCATCTGGCAGCATTGATAATTGGTCCTTTGTGTTTGCCAGAATCCAACCCAAAAAACAACCCTCCTCTTAGTCATTCTTCAAAACAAATAATTTTCCAATTCTGCCTGCAAAAGGAACAGCCAGCCTTAAACTGCTTATGGCAGACAATTGGTTCTGCTTGTTAATTCATCACGATCAGGATCGTTCTGGCCTTTAATTGGCTGCAAAAAAATAGAATAAGCTACCAGCAACTGGCAGAAAATAAATCTATATAATCTACACACACACACACACACACACACACACACATGTACACAAACACACACACACACACACACACACACACACAGGCAGTCTTTGATTTACAACATTTCATTTAGTGACCATTCGAAGTTTCAACGGCACCCAAAAAAAAGGACCACCCTTACGACCATTGCAGCATTCCCCACGATCACGTGATCGAAATTCAGACCTTTGGCAACTGACTCATACTTAGGACGGTTACGGCATCCCGGGGTCATGTAATTCCCCCTTTTGTGACTTCCCGAGAAGCAGTGTCAGTGAGGAAGCCAGATTCACTGAACGACTGGGCTACCAGCTTCACGACTGCAGGGGTTCACTCCACCCCTGCAGCCAGAGAGGTTGTAAAATGGGGCAAAATTCACTTGACAACTGTCACACTTAGCAACAGGAATGTTGGAGTTAATTGTGGTTGTACGTCAAGGATGAGAGAGAGAGATAAATATATATAGAGAGAGAGAGACATAGAGATAGAGAGAAAGAGACAGAGTTAGAGAGAGAGAGACTTAGAGAGACTAAGAGAGAGAGATACAGAGAGAGAGAGATACAGAGAGAGAGAGTTAGAGGAGAGAGAGAGAGATACATAGAGAGAAAGAGACAAAGTTAGAGAGAGAGAGTTAGAGAGAGAGAGTTAGAGAGAGAGAGAGACAGTTAGAGTTAGAGAGAGAGAGAGAGAGATACATAGATAGAGACAAAGAGAGACAGAGAGAGTCAGAGAGAGAGTTAGATAGAGAGATAGAGAGAGTTAGAGAGAGAGAGAGATACAGAGAGAGAAAGTTAGAGAGAGAGAGAGAGTTAGAGAGAGAGAGAGAGTTAGGGAGAGAGAGTTAGAGGAGAGAGAGAGATACATAGAGAGAGAGAGAAAGAGAGAGAGAGAGATACATTGAGAGAGAGAAACAGAGAGAGTTAGAGAGAGAGAGAGAGAGATACATAGAGAGAGAGAGAGAGAGAGTTAGAGAGAGAGTTAGAGAGAGAGAGAGATACATAGATAGATACATAGATAGAGAAAGAGACAGAGAGAAAGAGAGATACATTGAGAGAGAGAAACAGAGAGAGTTAGAGAGAGAGTTAGAGAGAGATACATAGAGAGAGAGAGAGAGAGTTAGAGAGAGAGTTAGAGAGAGAGATACATAGATAGAGAGAGAGAGACAGATTTAGAGAGAGAGGATTAGAGAGAGATACATAGAGAGAGAGAGAGAATTAGAGAGAGAGATACATAGATAGAGAGAGAGACAGAGACAGAGAGAGAGAGAGAGAGAGAGATACATAGAGAGAGACAGACAGACAGACAGACAGAGTTAGAGAGAGAGCTAGAGAGAGAGAGAGAGTTGGAGAGAGAGAGATACATAGAGAGAGAGAAACAGAGAGAGACAGAGAGTCAGAGAGAGAGAGTTAGAGAGAGAGAGAGAGAGAGAGAGAGTTGGAGAGAGAGAGAGAGAGAGACATAGAGAGAGAGACAGAGACAGAGAGAGAGTTAGATAGAGAGATAGAGAGAGTTAGAGAGAGACAGAGAGATACATAGAGAGAGAGACAGAGAGAGGTTTTGGTTTTGGTTTTGGTTGGATCTTTACAGATAATCAGAGTTGGAAGGCAGAAAATTCCTCCTTATTCCCAGGTTGAATCTCTCCTTGTTCAGTTTCCATCCATTGTTCCTTGTCTGGCCTTCGGGGGCTTTAGACAATAGGTCTTCGTTAGTCTGCTTTCTTTTTCTTTGTTTTACATTTTATCTTTAGAGAGATAAGAGAGCACATAAAAGAGACAGACTTCCCTTGTGCATTTGTGGTTTCATTTGGACTTTCCTGGAGATACTCCAACTGAGACCAGGATCCTCTCCAAGGGACAGGCTGTCAGGATTCCGGCAGTTACCCCCAATTAAATCATGAGTCTTGAGCCAAAATTCCAAAACTTCCAAAGGATTTATTGGGAGTTAACATGCCGGCACTGCCTGGGTGTAGCCGACTCTGAGAGACATCATTCATTGTCACCCTTGACCCTGGTTTCCCCCCACCCCCGGGTGTATCATAATTCATATTCTCCAATGGGACACATCCATAGCCAAGAGTCATCAATCATGCTCTCCAGTTAGAATTGTGCACGGCAGAATGTCAGCTCATAAAATATTTCTATGGTCATATGGCCCAGCGGTCCCCAACCTTTGGAGCACTAGGGACCGGTTCCATGGAGAGAGGCTACCTGTCTAGAAACATGGAATTGTGTGTGTGTGTGTGTGTGTGTGCACGTGAGAGGTGTGAATGAAAGAACAGAGGAGGACTGGACGTTTGGCTGTTTCCACCAGCTGGAGAATTAAAAAGCCATGTGAAGCTAATCTGGCCTCTTTTTTCACAGCCACTGATCCAAAAGCAACAAGGTGGGCGAGCAGCAAATATTTTCGCCCACGGAGAATGGCATGGCCCGGCCACACACTTTGCAAAGCTGCGGCACTTTACAGAAAGAAAAAAAAAGTAAAAAAAAAAGAAAAGAAGATTTGCTGCAGTGTTCTCAATTCATTCAGCTCCCAGATCTTGCTGACGTCAGAAGAGGCGAGGCCTGAACAAATTTTAAATTGCTGTAAAAAAAAAAGAGGGAGGGGGAAAGATGTTTGGATTGGAGCTTTGATTGGGTTGCCACGAAGAGGAGGAAGGGGGTGTCAAATCTATTTTCCAAAGCACCAGAAGGCAGGATAAGAAACAACGGATGGAAACTACTCAAGGAGAGAAGCAACCTGGAATTAAGGAGAAACTTCCGAACAGCAAGAACAATTAACTGTGCTCTTCTGCTCACACACATACACACACACACACACACACACACACACACACATGTAATTGTGGTTTAGTGGATTTATTAATATTCCCCCATAACTCCCTTCACCAGAAACTCAGAACTGTCCCAATTAAGTCCAAGAGTTCAACAAGGCACGATCCAAGTCAAGGCATCGTGTCAATCTGAAGCAAGGCAGGAATCCCAAAGACCAGAAAACACACAGCTGGGAAATAAACACGTTGTTCCCAACATCACTTCTATCTGCTGTGCTAAATAGCCAACTTCTGAGGCAGTCCATCAAGAAAGGCGAGGCCAGGGGTGGGTTTCTACAGGTTCTCACCTATTCACTAGAACCGGTTGTTAACATTCTAAGCAGTTCGGAGAACCGGTTGTTAGAAGAAATTACTGGCCTAATCCTGTAAGGAAGGCAGGAAGGAAACATTCTGGTGTTGCTTACAGAAACTGCCTCTCCGTTAACCCTTATTATGTTCTTGGCAGAACTAGACTTCCTGTCTCAGGAACATCTCTGGAGTTTTTTCCCCCTCCTTTGCTGGTACTTTGCTTGTGTGGAGTGACCATTCAAAGTTACAGTGGCAGTGAAAAAAGTGACTTGTGACCATTTTTCACACTTACGACAGTTGCAGCATCCCCACAGTCATGAGAGGCCAGGCGAGGAGATGCATGCCTCGATGTGAGTGATGTTGAATTGGCCACACCCGGCCAATAACATGACCACCAAGTCATGCCAACCAACTAAGCCACGCCCACAGAACCGGTTGTTAA
This sequence comes from Notechis scutatus, assembly GCF_049901735.1. Classification (NCBI taxonomy): domain Eukaryota; kingdom Metazoa; phylum Chordata; class Lepidosauria; order Squamata; family Elapidae; genus Notechis; species Notechis scutatus. Next base: position 7,144,737 of record NC_142011.1, on the reverse strand, counting down.
AAAATTCGAATCCCACCCCTGGGCGAGGCTGCCTCCTTGCGAGTCACCTGGATGACCTTCTCTGACCCTGCCTTTTCTCTGCTCTACGTGTTCTTCAAAGTGCAAAGTTGAAACCTTTATCGTCAACACACAACAGGTGTACAATGAAATTGAGCAGGCCTCCCTCGGTGCAGCCCACTCAAAACACAGAGTACATCTCACAAAAGACAGAATACATCTCAATAATAAAAGAAAATCCCTAAACCCAAGTAAGTAATAGAACTAGGCGCACATTCCCACATACCAGTGGTGTATATTAACCATTAAGCAGACTAAGCACATGCTTTGGGCACCAGACTGAAAGGGGGCATCACAAAGTTGAGAAAGAAAGAAAAAAACCCCAAAATTAATCCCACCATTGGCTTAGGGCAGTGGCCCCCAACCTTTTTTGTGCCGTGGCCCGGTACTGGCATCACAAAATGATTCACGACCCGGTACCGGCATCAGCACACATGACCAAGGCAAGGCGAGCCGAGTGACCGGCCAGCCAGCCGTCCCACACTTCTCCCCGCCACCTTCAACTCCTCCTTTGTACCATTTTTGTGCTTTTTGGTGCTTTCTTAATCTCCTCCGCCATCGGGACGGCTCTTCGTTCGAAGCTGCACCCCCCCCTTCGATGAAACTAAGGCGCGAGGATTCCTTCAGCACCCAAACACCGCTTTCCAACCGGAAAAGCTCACCCGGAAGCACTTTCTCGTCGAAACAAGATGGCGGCGCCCAGCAAACCGGCGGCCCGGTAGAAAATGATCCACGGACTGGTCCCTGTCCGGGGCCCGGTGGTTGGGGACCATTGGCTTAGGGTACCAGTGACCCTTAATCTGCCACTCATTCACACATACACACACACACACACACACACACACACACATTAAGTGTCACATTAAATCTGGTTGTGGTGTTGTGTTTCATTTAAAAGTCTAACAGCCCATGGATAAAAGCTATTTTTCAGTCTATTTGTCTGGCTGGCACTAATAAGTCAGCAGTGAAATTCTCCCTCAAAGAATTTTATTTTTTTAGAAAAAATTTCTTGGATCAGGTAGGGAAGGCAAATTTCTCTTCCTCATCGCTGACTGGCTACAGCCGCCTGTTTTCCCCACCTGAAGCTTCAAGGGATGTCCTGCTTTACCTGTGCTTCAGCCCAATCCCTCTTGGCCAGCTGCTCAGACCCATTGACCAAGTTTCCTCCAGACGTGCCCAGAACTGGTTCCTCCTCCTCCAAGCTAACATCTGGAGAAGTATCTGGGGAAGCCTCCAAAGGAGTCGCCACATTAACCGGTGGAATGGCTTCTCTACAGAAGTTGTGAGTGCCCCATCATTGGAGGCTTTCAAGAAGAGACTTAGACTATCATTTGTCTGGAATGGTATAGGGTTTCCGGCTCCAGCAGCGGGTTGGACTACATGACCTCCAGATCATTTCCAACAAGTCTAATCTAGTCTAGTTCAGTTTAGTCTAATCTAAAAAGTAACATCAGTAACTGCGTTTAAAGCAGTGGTGGTATGCTACCGGTTTGGACCGGTTCCCACGACCTGGTAGTAAAAAAAGTCTCCAACAATCGGCTGAGAGGAGAAAGAAAGAAAGAAAAGCATAGGATCAGTCCTCCTAGCTGCCATTGCACTTTTCTCTTCTTTATCCTCTCACCTGATGGACGCTGCAGGTCTCAGGTGAGGCGGGGAAAGCTGCGCACGTGTGTTAAGTGCACACACCTGCACGTGCGATCGCCAAACCAGTAGTGGAACCAGTAGGATCCCAACTGCTGGTTTAAACGTGCAAGGCAAGGCACACGGCATGTCCCCCTCTAAGCATAAGAGCTGCGGTGGCGCGGTGGCTAGAATGCACGCTAATTTCTGCTGACTGCCAGCTGCCAACAGTTCAGCCGTTCACTTCTCACTGGCTCAAGGTTGACATAGGCTTCCATCCTTCTGAGGTTGGTAAAACGAGGATGCAGTTTGTTGGAGGCAAGAGGCTGACTCTGTAAACCGCTTAGAGTGGGGCTGGAAAGCGGGATATAAGTCTAAGTGCTATTGCTACGATTCACTCCTGGATTGATTCTAAGATGTGTTCAAAAGGCGGAAGAGATGCCAAAAACAGTGTCCGGGAAGGCAGTCCTACCTGTGAACTGGAGATCCTAAAAAATGCAATCCCTTTTGTCACATCAGAGAATACGGTCTTCATTTTTACAGTACAGGTAGTCCTCAACTTACCACCATCCATTTAGTGACCATTCAAAGTTACAAAGGCACTGTGTCGTAAAGAGAAGATAGGTGGTATTGTACCTCCTCCCCCCCGTGTTGAGAGAGGGCTGTTCGATCTTAATGTAGATGGCCTCTTTGTAGATCCCTCCAACGGATCCCTCTACTACTTTCCTCCTGCTAACTCCGCCCTTTCAACAGTTCCGAGAAAGATCCACACCCATTTGCACCATTCAGGCGACCCTGAGGGCACAGATCAACCTCCAAGTGGCCTCAATAACTCCCTTAAAGGATGCAAATGACCAGCTGTCTGCCAAGAGTATAAATCCTTCCATCCTCCACCATTCAGTCAGAACTGAAGAAGCTCCTTGGATGAGAAGTGAAACATCTTCAAGGAAAAAAACAAAGTCCAGTTGCCTTTTGGGGGGAAAAAGCACATCTTTGGAACCTGCAAACTAAAGGAGAGTTATTTCCTTCCTATTTCTTTGAGATGTTTCTTCCTCTTGCTTTGGCTTAACACCCTAGCTGCCCTTTTCTTTTACAACCATATTAAAACATTAAAACACCTCTGTAATGAATGTACAAAAAAAATGATGGACATTCTGCTCGTGTTTTAATAAAAAGCCCTTTATTAAACTGTTAAGCCAAATATCAGCTATCCTATTATCTCTTCCCCGATGTTCATATTTTAATCTGAAAAGCAAATGTCGAAGCAGTGGAAATTCTGCTTCCCAATTGTGGTTGTACACTGAAGATTACCCAGCCTGCAATTTGAAGCTGCCCTCCATTCTCTTGATATGCACATGGACCAGTTTTAAACCCTTGGCAAGAGACAGGAACAGCCATTTATCCAGAATGGTAAACTTTACAGATTATCAGAGTTGGAAGAGACCTTGTAGGTCATCTAATCCAATTCCCCCACCCAAGACCCTACCCCATTTCTGACAGATGGCAGTCCAGTCTCTGCTTGAAAGCCTCCAGGGATGAAGCTCCCACAACTTCTGAAGGCAACTTCTGTTCCATGGGTTGATTGTTCTCACTGTCAGAAAATATCTTCTTATTTCTAAGTTGAACCTCTCTCCTTGATCGGTTTCCATCTATTATTCCTTGTCTGGCCTTCAGGTGCTTTGGAAAATAGCTTGACCTCCTCCTCTCTGTGGCAGCCCCTCAAATATTGGAAGACTGCTATCATGTCTCCCCTGGTCCTTCTCTTCCCTAGACTAGCCAGGCCCAGTTTCTGCAACCATTCTTCATGTGTTCTAGTCTCCAGTCCCCTAACCATCCTGGTTGCTCTTCTCTGTACTTTTTCGAGAGTCTCAACATCTTTTTTATAATGTGGTGACCAAAACTGGATGCAGTACTCTAGGTGTGGCCTTACTAAGGCTTTATAGAGTGGTATTAGTACCTCCCTTGACCTTGATTGTATCCCTCTGTTAAATGCAACTTAGGGTTGCATTAGCTTTTTTGGCTGCTGCTGCACACTGCTATTTAGGTCCTATTTAGCTGGTTGTCCAGTTAAATATGGTATACAGGTAGTCCTCTATATGACCACAATTCAAGCCCAAAATTTATGTTGCTAAGTGAGACATTTGTTCAGAGAGTTTTGACCCATTTTACGAGCTTTCTTGCCACGGTTGCTCAGTGGATCCCTGCCATTGTTAAATTAATAAAGCAGTTGTTAAGTGGCTCTGGCTTCCCCATTGCCTTTGCTTTTTAGAAGATCTCAAAAGGGTATCACAGTAACCCTGGGATGCTGCAACCGTCATAAATACAAGTCAATTGCCAAGCATCTGAATGTTGATCCCGGGGATGCTGCAAGAGTCATAAGTATGAAAAGGGGTCATAAGTCACCTTTTTTTCAGTGCTCTCGCACTTTCACACAGTCGTTAAACGGATGGTTGTAAGTTGGAGATTACCTGTTGGGTCTCCTGGTTGAGCAGGGGGTTGGACTAGATCAGGAGTCAGCAACCCACAGCTCTGGAGCCACATGTGGCTCTTTCATCCCTCTGCAGTGGTTCCCTGTTGCTGGTCGGTGCCACAATTTTGAGAGGAGTTTCTGGTTAGGGGATTTGGGAAAGTATGGCGCGCCAGGAAGAGACTCTATGGCAAGGGGAGGGTGTTAGGAATATGAGTCACCTAACAGCTATTTGGGTTAGAAATATATAAACCAGGATAAACATTTTAATACTGTCTCTTTAAGGGAATGCAAGAGCATGCAGTTGGGTGTGGTTTCTCAAACGGCCATAAGATGGAGCCAGAAACCTGGGTTGTTTTAGTCTGAGTCTCAGAAGAGAGTGTGAGTGTATCTCTGTTTCCTTCTGTTGGAAAGTATTACCGTTGCTCCATTTCTTCTAATTGACTGATATTACTGGATTTAATGTAAGTCTGATACTGAACTGTTTTTAACACTGGAATTTGATGTTTGGATTATCCCTGGATGAAAACTGACTGATTTTACCTGTGAATGACTTTTGGATTGCTTATTTTGGACTTTGCTTAAACCTTTCTAGAAGTAAAAACCTACATTTACTGCACAGTGTATCTGTGTGCTCTGTGTGTATTATTCAAACACTCCCCTCAAATATGTCTCCCTGTATGCGCTCATTCTCCTAACGGGGAATTACCTCAACAGAGGGTTTTCCGGTCGGCTCCACAATTGATAGGGCTTTCAGTTAGGGCAGGTAGAGGAAAAAGGATGCTGCGCTAGGAGGAGATTTTATGGTGGTGGTGGGGGTTCTGGTCAGCAGAGGAAAAAGGACACCATGCTAGGAGGAGACTCTATGGTGGGGGACCCAGATTTCCGGTCAGCAGAGGAAAAAGGACGCTGCGCTAAGAGAAGACTCTATGGTAGGGTAACTGGATTTCCGGTCAGCAGAGGAAAAAGGACGCTGCGCTAGGAGGAGACTCTATGGTGGGGGGACTGGACTTCTGGTCGGCTCCAGAATTGAATGGGGGCTTCTGGTTAGGACCTTTGTGGCTCTTTGAGTGTGTAAGGTTGCCGACCCCTGGACTAGATGACTGAACAAGTCCCTTCCAGCCCTGTTATTATTCTATGTTCTTTGGATATCTCCTCCTGCTCCATTCCTTCTTTCCCTTTTGCAGTATCCGTAGACAACACCCGATAAAAAGCTACAGGGTCCATCTGCCAAGCCCAGCAAGGAGGCTGAGGGCTGATTTGGGTAATAAAATGTAATCATCACTCAGGGATGGGATGCGTTGGATGAAATGGAGGGAGGGAGCAGGAATTTGGTCATTAAAAAGAAATGATTTCAGCCTCGTTTTGGCTCTTGCGAGCTGGTTGCTGCTGACGTCTGTTGCAAAGGAACACTCGCATTTTAAAGGGGAAAAAAATATCCACTGAGTTGTTTCTGAATGCAACCTGGTTCGTAGAAGTAAAATAAGGCTTGTCTTTTTCTTTCTCTCTTTCTTTCTCTTTCTTTCTTTCTTTCTTTCTTTCTTTCTTTCTTTCTTTCTTTCTTTCTTTCTTTCTTTCTTTCTTTCCTTCCTTCTTTCTTTCCTATCTTTCTTCCTTCTTTCCCTCCTTCCTTCCTTTCTTTCCTCCCTTCCTTCTCTCCCTCCCTCCCTCCTTTCTTTTTTCTTTCTCTATTCCTTTCTTTCTTCCTTCCTTCTTTCTTTCCTACCTCTCTTCCTTCTTTCCCTCCTTCCTTCCTTCTTTCCTTCCTTCTTTTTTCTTTCTTTCTTTCCTTCTTTCTTGCCTACCTTCTTTCCTTCTTCCCCTCCTTCCTTCTTTCCTTCTTCCTTCTTTTCTTTCCTTCCTTTTTTCTTTCTTTCATTCCTTCCTGCCCTCTTTTTTCCTTCCTTCCTTCCTTCCCTTTCTTTCTTTCTTTCTTTCTTTCTTTCTTTCTTTCTTTCTTTCTTTCTTTCTTTCTTTCTTTCTTTCTTTCTTTCTTTCTTTCTTCCCTTTCCATCCATCCTTCCTTCCTTCCTTCCTTCCTTCCTTCCTTCCTTCCTTCCTTCCTTCCTTCCTTCCTTCCTTCCTTCCTTCCTTCCTTCCTTCCTTCCTTCCTTCCTTTTCCCATCCTTTACTTAAGAGCTTTGCATCTCTTTGAAAACATTAATTCATGTCTGGCTGAAAGCAAATATTATCTAGTCCTTTTCTCTCTTTTTTGGAAAATGAGGGGGAGAAAAAGAGAAAGCTGTGGGGGGAATCATAAGTCAAATATGACCAAAAACTCTTTTTCTGACTCATCGGCCGCCAAAGAATTTGAAGGTTCTATCTCAAACGGCGCACTCTCGTTCTCTTTTTTCTTTTGAATATTCATGTAATTACCGCGATACGTGGAAATCAAAGGCATGTTTATGTAGCTTGTTCAAAAGCCTTTTCATACTGTCAATTTTCTGGGTGGAAGCAAAAGATACATTTTCTTTGTTGCTTTGATTCGCTTGTTCTCTCTTTGGCAGGACCTAAGTGGCCTTGACAGATTTCAGAAATTAAACAAGGTTGGGTCTAGGCAGAATGTGGAGCTTTGAAAATAGCATCTCAAAAGAAGTGGAACAGCACCGGAAGTTGTGTGGGTGCTCCATCCCTGGAAGTTTCCAAGAAGAGTCCTCATCTTATAACCATTCATTCAATGACAGCACTGAAAAAAAGTGACTAAAAATGTTATCTATTTTTCTATCTGTCTATCTATCTGTCTATCTATCTATCTGTCTGTCTGTCTGTCTGTCTGTCTGTCTGTCTGTCTGTCTGTCTGTCTGTCTATCTATCTATCTATCTATCTATCTATCTATCTATCTATCTATCTATCTATCTATCTATCTTTCTATCTTTCTGTCTGTCTGTCTATCTGTCTATCTGTCTACCTACCTACCTACCTACCTACCTACCTACCTACCTACCTATCTACCTACCTACCTACCTATCCTATCTATCTATCTATCTATCTATCTATCTATCTATCTATCTATCTATCTCTCTACCTGACTACCTATCTATCTATGTACCTCTGTCTGTCTGTCTGTCTGTCTGTCTGTCTGTCTGTCTGTCTATCTATCTATCTATCTATCTATCTATCTATCTATCTATCTATCTATCTATCTATCTATCTATCTATCTATCTATTCCAGAGGTGGTATTCAGCAGGTTCTGACCAGCTCTGGAGAACTGGTAGTGGAAATTTTGAGTAGTTTGGAGAACCGGCAAATCCCACCTCTGACTGGAGATTTTACAGTATCCTTCCCCTGCCACGCCCACCAAGCCACGCCCACAGAACCGGTAGTAAAAAAAAAATTGAATCCCACCACTGATCTATTCTATCTATCTATGAACAGCAGTGGTGGGATTCAAAATATTTTACTACTGGTTCTGTGGGCGTGGCTTGGTGGGCGTGGCAGGGGAAGGTTACTGTATCTATCTAATCTACCTTTCTATCTATCTATATCTACAGCAGGGGTGGGTTTCTACCGGTTCGCACCGGTTCTATAGAACCGGTTGTTAACATCACCGGTAATTCTAAGAACTGGTAAAATCGACCTCTGTTTGGCCCCGCCCCTCCCTGCCGCTCCTACGGGACAAAACCCGGTTTTTATTACTGCGCATGTGCAAAAATCCTTTCCGCATTCTCCCCCGCCTGCCCCTCCCTTTGCTGCCCCGGCCCCCATCCCTATCCGCCATTCCAAAATTTTAA
>NC_142011.1:5171860-5184360 GCF_049901735.1 Notechis scutatus | reverse complement strand
TCTATCTATCTGTCATCTATATCTATATTTATCTGTCATCCATATCTATCATTCTATCATTCTGTCTATCTATCTATCTATCTATCTATCTATCTATCTATCTATCTATCTATCTATCTATCTATCTATCATCTGTCATCTATCTTTCTATCTCTGTCTGTCATCTATATTTATCTATCTATCTGTCATCTATATCTATATTTTTCTGTCATCCATATCTATCTATCTATCTATCTATCTATCTATCTATCTATCTATCTATCTATCTATCATCTATCTCTATCTCTGTCTGTCATCTATATTTATCTATCTATCTGTCATCTATATCTATCATTCTATCTGTCTGTCTGTCATCTATATCTATCTATCTGTCTGTCTGTCTGTCTGTCTGTCTGTCTGTCTGTCTGTCTGTCTGTCTGTCTGTCTGTCATCTATCTATCTCTGTCTGTCTGTCTGTCTGTCATCTATATTTATCTATCTATCTGTCATCTATCTATCTATCTGTCATCCAGACTTGAAATTCTAGAACTAGAAAACCTTGAATTACGCCGTCTTCGGTCTGATTTAAGCCTGGTATATAAAATCATACATTGCAATGTCCTACCCGTCAATGAATACTTCAGCTTCAACCATAACAACACAAGAGCACACAATAGATACAAACTCAAAGTAAACCGCACCAAACTTGATTGCAGGAAATACGACTTCAGCAATAGAGTGGTCAATGTCTGGAATACTCACCCGACTCTGTAGTCTCTTCCCCAAACCCCAAAAACTTTAACCTTAGACTGTCTACTATTGACCTCACCCCTTTCCTAAGAGGCCTGTAGGGGGCGTGCATAAGCGCACCAACGTGCCTACCGTCCCTGTCCTATTGTTTCTCTTATTCTTCTTTTATTTTTCTTATATGTACCCATTTCATGTATTCACAACTATGTATACGCTTATACTTATTATCTTGTAAACAATTGGCAAATCAAATAAATAAATAAAATAAATAAAAATAAATAAATAAATAAATCTTTCTATCTATCTATCTATCTATCTATCTATCTATCTATCCATCCATCCGTCATTTATCTCATTTCTATCATCATCTATTATCTCTCTCTCTCTCTCTCCCTCTCTCCACCCATCCTTGCCTAGAGATTCTTGGATTCAACTCACCTTGACCTCCGGCTTCATTCAGGCCTGCAGAACTCAAACAGGCCTTTAAACACTAGAAGCCTCGTCTTTTTCCACTGCAGTAACCCAATCACTGCTGAAATTACCTTAGCGCTGAGAGTTATTTCGGTCATTACACAGATCGTTGTGGTTTTACGGAGGTTATGGATCAGGACATAGCAAATAAAATGCTAAATACTCTCTGCTGGGGATATTTTGCTCCTTGCTCAGAGACAGAGGCATTTTGTCAAGTGTCGGGGCGGCGATCAGATGCCCAGACAACAATTGGTTCTTTTGGAGGAAGAGACAATGGACAGTAAAGAAAAGGGATTTTAAGGTGCATTATTAGCTCAAGCAAACAGATTTGAAAGCATAACATAAAAAGCAGACACACCAAGCAAGATAATGCCTAAATCTTTTACAGTCTGTCAGATGTCAAACTCATAAAATATTTCTATGGTCTTTTTAGAGTTGCCAACAGAAAGGGAGGGGGAGCAGCGTGGCAGCTTGGAAACCGAAAGTGCATGCCATAAATGTTTTCAAAGGTAGTAACTAGATGACCGAAGTTTCTGCCGCACAAAATTCTAACTGGAGAGCCTGATGGATGACTCTTGGCTATGGAGGTGTCCCATTGGAGGATATGAATTACGATACACCCAGAGGGGTGGGGAGAAAACCAGGGTCAAGGGTGACAATGAATGATGTGCCTCAGAGTCGGCTATACCCAGGCAGTGCTGGCTGGATGAATTCCCAATAAATCCTTTTTGAGTTTTGGAAATTTGGTTCGAGACTCATGATTTAAATGGGGGTAACTGCTGGAATCCTGACATCAGGATCTCTTAAAAAACAACATCAGAGCTACCTCAAGGATGGCCAACTTCCACCGTTCCCAATGTTGACTTGCGTGCAGAAGCTCACAATACGGAACAACCTTGCAGTTTTGATCAAAAGTTGGCACCAGAATTTCATGCCTTTGCTACGATCAGAAACTACAACATGACTGTGTGGCACGTAACTCTGGGATGGGAACTAGAAATTTGGGATTTTCACAATATGAAAAAAAAACAAAACATTGTAGCTACGTGAAGATTTCCCCCCCTTATGCAAAGTTTAAAAAAAAAAAAAAAAGCAAGCAGGCTAGCTTAGAATGAGTCTAAAATTCTAGCTTTTTCTTAATTTTTAAATATTTTTCTTTAGCAACTAAGATGATTAAAGGCCTGGAGATTAAAACATATGAAGAACGGTTGCAGGATTTGGGTTTGGCCAGTCTAGAGAAGAGAAGGACTTGTGGGGGCATGATAGCAGCGTTACAATATCTAAGGTGGTTGCCAGGAAGAGGGGGGGGGTCAACTTATTTTCCAAAGCAGCAGAAGATAAAAAACAATGGTTGGAAACTAACCAAAGAGAGAAGCAACTTGGAAATAAGGAGAAACTTTCTAATAGGGAGGAGAATTAACCAGTGGAACAACTTGCCTCCAGAAGTTGTGGGTGTTTCATCACTGGAGGTTTTTAAGAAGAGACTGGACAGGCATTTGCCTGAAATAGCCTAGAGCAGTGGTCACCAAGCAGTGGGCCATGAGAAAATTTTGGTGGTCCGCAGAGAAATGTCCCCCCCAAAAGCAATTAATCCAGGCTGCGCAGGAACACAAGGCTTGCGTCGCTTGCATTGCGAACAACACGAGGGAGTGAGGGGAGGGGGGAAAGGGTGGAGGGGGGAACTTGCCCCACTCGCCCCACACGCCTCACCTGGCCACCGGGCTGCTTCTTTCCGCTTCTTTCTTCTTCTGCTTTTGGCTGCACGCAAGGAAAGCAGCAGAAGTCTTTCTTTCTCTCCCCCAAACTCCGCCAGAAATGAGCCTTTGGGACCCTGCAAGGCCTCCTGCTCCAAGAGGCTGTGCCGGCGCGACAAGTCTCGCAAAGACTCATTTCTGGTGGAGTTTGGGGGAGAGGAGAAAGAAAGACTCCTGCTGCTTCTGCTGCTTTCCTTGCATGAAGCCAAAAGTCTCTCTCTCTCTCTCTCTCTCTCCCCCTGAGAATGGAGCTGGAGACAGTATCCTGCGATCCCAAATAAAGAAAGATCGATCGGTAGGAAAACGGGGATTTTCCTGCAGACTTTTTGGGGGGATTTTCCCACAGTCTTTGGGCCGCGGGATTTAAAATTACGAGTTTGGTGGCCCCTGAGGTCCAAAAGGTTGGCGACCCCTGGCATAGAGTGTCTCCTGCTTGAGCAGGGGGTTGGACTAGAAGACCTCCAAGGTCCCTTCCAACTCTATTCTGATTGATTGATATTGAAGTGTAATAATCAAGCCAATATTTGCTGTTTGCTTCTGACATGATATGCTGCTGGAAATCATTTACTCGGAACTAAGCCTTGTTATTGGCCTCTGCTTATATTACTCTATACTGTCAGAAATCAGTTGCTCGGAATTAATTCCCGCTTGGTAAATTGTAGCCTTGATACGGGTTACTATTAGTAGAAAGTTTGTTCTCTTGCTTCTGTGTCTCGCTTTTCTGTTCTTGGCTGCAAAGCTATCCTTGAAAATATAGAAGAAACCGTAACCCAGGAATATCAGGCCCCATAGATAAAGGAACCCAAGAAAAGGGAGTTTCCTGCTTCATAGATTCTGAATCCTGCAAGCATTCTGTTGAATAAACAACTTGGTCAGGGAGGGAAACTTCCCCTGATCAAGGCTATGGGAATGCTCCATAGATAAGGTAGGCAGAGACAAGGACCTGAACAAAGAACACATTATCACATTGGTGATGAATTTTTCTCTCTGACTGGGTAAACTTTGTTTCCAACGAGGTAAAATGTGTATAATACTCTGAGTCACTCTTGCAGGGGGTGCGGCCATTCCTGACATGCATTTTGTCTGTATGTTTTGGATAGTTATTTGTTTGTTTGTTTGTCAAACATGTACAAGATAACAAGAGGAGAGCAACCAGGATGGTTTGGGGACTGGAGGCTAAAACATACCATGAACTGGTTGCAGGAACTGGGCCTGGCTAGTCTAGGGAAGAGAAGGACCAGGGGAGACAGGATAGCAAGTGTTCCAATATTTGAGGGGCTGCCCCAGAGAGGAGGAAGGGGTTAAGCTATTTCCCAAGACACCTCAAGGCCAGACAAGGAACAATGAATGGAAACTGATCAAGGAGAGATTCAACCTGGAAATAAGGAGAGATTTTTCTGACAATGAGAACAACGGATGGAACCAAAGTTGCCTTCGGAAGTTGTGGGAACTTCATCCCTGGAGGCTTTCAAGAAGAGACTGGATTGTAATCTGTCAGAAATGCTGTAGGGTCTCCTGCTTGGCAGCGGGTTGGACTAGATGACCTACAAGGTCCCTTCCAACTCTGTTAATCTGTTAAATTAGGGACTGGAGGCTAAAACATATGATGAATGGTTACAGGAACTGGGCATGTCTAGTCTGGTGAAGAGAAGGACCAGGAGAGACAGGATACCATCTTCTTCCAATATTTGAGGGGCTGCCACAGAGAGGAGGAGGGGGTCAAGCTATTCTCCAAAGCGCCTGAAGGCCAGACAAGGAATAATGGATGGAAACTGAACAAGGAGAGATTCAACCTGGAAATAAGGAGAAATTTACAGACAGTGTGAACAATTAATCAGTGTAATGGATTGCCTCCAGAAGTTGTGGGAGCTTCATCACTGGAGGCTTTCAAGAAGAGATTGGACTGGCATCTGTCAGAAATGCTGCAGGGTCTCCTCCTGCTTGGGCAGAGGTTTGGACTAGATGACCTACAAGGTCCCTTTCAACTCTGTTAATCTGTAATCTGTAAAGAAGGTTAATAACTCTTAAAGCCTTTTTGGCAATGCTGTTACAGTGAGTTCTGGGTCTTAGATCGTTTGATATGGGTACTCCTAGGTCCTTGACAGAGTGAGGGTCATCTAGTATGAGATCGTTTCCTCCTAACTTGTATTTGGTGTTCTGATTTTTTTTTTTGCCCATGTGTAGGACAGAGCATTTGTTAATTGAAATTTGGAGTTGCCAATTGCGTGACCATTAAATAATTTTATGTCATCAGCAAAGAGGACACAGCTGCTTTTAATGTTGTCACATAGCTCATTGATGTAAAGCAGAAAGAGGGTGGGTCCTAAGACACTGCCTTGGGGATATAGTTTGGTCACCCAGTGTCATGCTCCTGTTGGAATTTGATTCCGAGGGGGAGGTTGAACAGCTGACAGGGAGTGGGAGTGTGGCTCCGGTGGCTGTGGAGGAAACTGGGAAAGGGCACAGTCCGGCTGGGCATTCAGAGGAAGACCCAGGCCTACCCCTCTTCATCCTAGGGCACGCAGGGAGGAATGGAGAAGGGAGCAACATGAGTTACGGGGGAGGAAAAGGCCCTGATTCCCTTCATTAGCTGCTGGGAAAACAGGGTTTGAAGGGTGTTTGCGCAACTGTGTGTGTTTCATTATCTTTTGGAAGTCTGCAATTCTTTATTCTGCCCTGTCTTGTTAATTGCTGCCTTGTGGTTTGTGTTGGTTTTTATTCATAATTTATATGTACTGTGGGGTCGGACTGAATTTCTTCCCTTTAAAAACTGTCCTTGGGAGAGTTTTTTCTCCAGCTGATGATAACTGGACATTGAGGGTCAAGTTGGAGGCATTAAAGGGACTTTACCTACTTTTGTGACTTTGTTGCTTTTGTGCCACACCCCTTTGGGTCATCACACCCAGCCTTTTTCTTTGGCCATAAATAAAAGTTGATATTTTTTGCAAGCCTCCTTCTCGGAGTCTCCCTCCCTTTGGCATCTCAGTGGCTCGGGGAAACGTCTGGGACCTTACAATAAGGAGAAATTAAAATAGATCACTAAACTCCCCGCGATAACAATGATATGTCACATTGCCACTACATATGGAAAGGACAGGCCTTGTCTTGGCCAACAAGGGTCATTTTTCTTGTCTAGTCTTCATCAATAAACAGAAATTCAAGGCTAGCCACAAAGGAAGAACAGCATGAAAATGAGCAAAACAACTTAACACGGGAATGTTCATCATCAAGGTCCTTTAACCTTAGACTGACCCAGCCTCATTTCTTGTCTTTTTATTTGTAATCTTTACAAGGCACTCCAGTGACATCAATTCTGAGTAATGAACCATTTCCCAAATCACTACCTTGGGTTAATAGCCGGCAAGATAAATAATCAAGATAAATGTGACATCATCAGGAACCTCATCAAAAACCAAAACATAAATCCATCACCCCACATCCATACATGAGCCAGGAATCCAAAGCACAGGATTACATTATCATGCGAGACACTCGTAAATTGCAGGGTAACCTCACACAAACAGAGAATCTGAACATTCAACAAGGCAGCAAAAACAACTCAGAGATTCAGCTCAGAAATGCTGACAACCCATTCTGTCCCCCTCCCCTCTCTCAGATTTGATGGAACCTGCAATGGCAGAATTGAAGAGAAGGGATGGAGAATTACAGATGAACGGAGCTGAAAGGGACCTCGGAGGTCATGTAGTCCAACCCCCTGCTCAAGCAAGAGATCTTATGTCATTTGAGACAAATGGTTGTCCAATCTCTTCTTTAAAAACCTCCAGTGTTGGAGCATTTACAACTTCTGGTGGCAAGCAGTTCCGCAGATTAATTGTTCTCCCTATCAGGAAATTTCTCCTTAGTTCTAGGTTCCTTCTCTCCTTGATTAGTTTCTAATCCATTGCTTTTTGTCCTGCCTTCAGGTGCTTTGGAGAATAGCTTGACTCCCTCTTCTTCGGGCCAGCCCCTCAAATATTGGAAGACTGCTATCAGTCCTTCTTTTCATTAAATGAGACAGCCCCAGTTCCTGCAACTGTTCGTCAATTAACAACTGTTATTTAGCAGATTTCATATGTTTTAATTTCGTCCTTTAATCATCTTTGTTGCTCTTCTCTGCACTCTTGCCAGAATCTCAACGTCTTTTTTGTATCGTGGTGAACATCTTGAACCCAACTTTAAAGTACCTTCATTAGATGGCTATTTATCTTCTCTTCAAGCCCATCCAGTGAAGGGAACCTTCTCAACTCCCCTAAACTTAAAACGATGACTCTTCTCTTGGAAAGGCTATTTTGCAATACAGATAGTCCTTGATTTATGCCACTGGTCACTTAGGGACTGTTCAAAGTTATGACAAAATCCCACAAAGGGAACATATGATTTGGATTTGTAGATGATTTTTGTGGTTAGCCAGCAGCAGGTGTGGATGGCTGAGGAGAGCGAGGACTCAGATGAGGGGCCAGGACCATTAGGGAGTGGACTGCTGCCTTCAGAGATTGTGGGGGCTGGCAGCAACGATGAGGAGGTTCCCGAGGAGCCTGTGCCAAGCCCGGGTACGCGCAGGGTTGCTCGCAGGAAAGAGCAGCTACAACAGCATGGGAGACTCGGGAATAAGGCTGCAAGGTAATAGCCCTTCCTTCAAGAAGATAAAAGCCAGTTGTGAACGAACATACTTTGCAGAAGGCAAAGACGTTTTGAAACTCCAGCCTCGTGGACATTCCAGTATCCTGAGTTTCTATTTGCAGATTCTTATTTTGCAAATTATTTCTTGTCTGTTATCTTTTGGCAAGTCTTGCAGAGTTTGGCAAGACTTGTGCTAATTATTTTGCAAAAGCATTACAAGGTTTCTGTTCTATTTGGATTGTGTTTGAGTTGTTGGAAAAGGGCGTGGGTCAGAACAATGATAACAATAATAATATCTAGCAACCGGTATCAACCATCAGTGCCTGTCAACGATATTTGTGATATATTTTTAAATGTCCAGTTGACTGAGTTTCATGTTTAATGAATAATAATAATAACAAAAACAACAACAAAATACAAAGGCCTACAAATAGAAATAGAATGACTATGGCAAAGGCAAGCAAGGGTAGTACCAATAGTCATAGGCGCCTTGGGTACAGTCCCAAACAGCTGGAGCACCACATGAACACCATCATTGGCATTGACAAATTTGCCGTCAGTCAATTGCAGAAGGCAGCTTGACTTGGAACAGCTTCCATCCTGCAGTGATCTCTGTAACACCATCAAACATCCAGATTTGCCTATCCCAGGTCCTTGGTAAGGACTTGAGAGGTAGACAAAAATGCCAAACCCAGTCTGAACATCTGGCTGACTGTGATAATCAATAATAATACAATAATCAGAAGGGACCTTTGAGGTCTTGTAGTCCAATCCGCTACTCAAGCAGATGTTCCAACAGCTCTTTCCCCGCCATCCAGGCATGAGATTGCATTTTGGGAGCTCGTCAAATGGCCTGCATTTATGGCTGTTTGCGGGGTGCCATGGACACATGAACGCAATTTATGGATGCATTAATTTTCTCCTTGCAAGCAAACTCTAGAGCCGTGATGGTGAACCTATAGCACACATGCCACAGGTGGCAACGCAGAGCCATTTGTGTGGGCACACGAGCCCCAGGCAAACTTACCTCACTGCGCATGCGCACGACCCCCAACTGATTTTCAGGACTTTTTCGGCCTACCAGAGGCTTGAGGGAAGCTTCTGCAGGATGAAAAATAGGCCCGTTTTGCCACTTCCTATATTTCTGGAAATACCGGAAGTGATGAAACGGGCCCATTTTTCAGCCTGAAAAGCCTGCAGAGGCTTCCCTCAAGCCTCTGGCAGGCCCAAAAAGTCCTGAAAATCAGCTGGGAGGTGAAGTGCAAGTAAAGGGGCGGCAGCGGGGCGAAATTGCACGTGCATGTTCAGGGGGCATGGGGGGACCACGTGCATTGCCTTCTGGGGGCTGGCATGCGAGGATGAGCGTGCAAGCGCATGCACAATTTTTGGCACAGGAGCCCCAAAAGGTTAGCCACCACTGCTTTGAGAGGCAGGGGTGGGATTCTACCAGTTTGGACCAGTTCTATAGAACCGGTTGTTACAATTCTGCACAGTTCGGCAAACCAGCAAATTGCACCACTGGCTGGCTCCTCCCCTCCCCACCCGCCCCACCCAGGAGGCTTCCCTGAGGCCCAGTCAGGGGTGGTATTCAGGGGGTCGGGGAAGGGAGAAGTGGCCTGAAAGCAGAGCTGAACCTTCCTTAGGATTGAAGCTTCTATTTTTCAGTGCAGACTCAGGCAGCAGATTGCAGAAAGATAGATCTCTGAGTGAATCTGTGATTCTGCAAGCAGCTCAATCTGTCTACCTGCTTTGCCTGATTTTGGGGAAAAGTTGCTCTTTTTTTTAAATAAAAAAATCAATCTTCACATATATATTTACAATATTTACATACAAGCCACACCCAGCAGTCACGTGACCACCAAGCTACGCCCACAAATTAGGCCACACCCACAGAACTGGTTGTTAAGAAATTTGAATACCACCCCTGTTGAGGTAATTCCCTGTTAGGAGAATGAGCGCATACAGGGAGACGTATTTGAGAGGAGTGTTTGAATAATACACACACAGCACAGAGATACACTGTACAGTAAATGTAGGTTTTTACTTCCAGAAAGGTTTAAGCAAAAGTCCAAAATAGGCAGTCCAAAGTCATTCACAGGTAAAATCAGTCAGTTTTTCAATCCAGGGATAATCCAAATATCAAATTCCAGTGTCAAAAACAGTTCAGTATCAGACTTACATTAAATCCAGTAATATCAGTCAATTAGAAGAAATGGAGCAACTACAATACTTTCCAACAGAAGGAAACAGAGATATTCACTCAGACACACACTCTTCTGAAACTAAGACTAAGACTAAAACAACCCAGGTTTCTGGCTCCATCTTATGGCTGTTTGAGAAACCACACCCAATTGCATGCTCTTGCATTCCCTTAAAGATATAGTACTAAAATGTTTATCCTGGTTTATATATTTCTAACCCAAATAGCTGTTAGGTGACTCATATTCCTAACAACCCCTACTTAGAGGGCTGTTAAAACCTAACTTTCCTGAATTGAAGGAAGAATCCATGCTGCTAACATTGGGCTCTTGAGAAATGCAGATTGAACATCCTCTTCCTGGCCTGTTTTTCAATCAATAGACCCCCCCCCCAAGCTCTGCCACGCCTAGACTCAACTTCAACTTATTTGCTTCCTTCTTTCCTATTACTGACCTTCATATAGAACAGGGGTCCCCAACCGCCGGTCCGCGGACCGGGTACCGGCGCTGAACAAGCCTTACCGGGCCGCTGGTTGCTGGCGCCGCCATCTTTTTGGTAAAAAAGCAATTTTTAAAAAAGATGGCGGCGCCAGCGCTTCAGTGAGCTTTTCCGGGTAGAAAGCCATTTCTACCCGAAAAAGCTCACCAACGCTGGCGCCCGCATTTTGGAAAAATCACTTCGTGACGTAACCGGAAGTGATTTTTCGTCAAAAAGATGGCGGCGCCCAGCTAACGCGGAACCGGGCCACGGCGCCCAGCTGACGCCGGAACCGGGCCGCGGCGTCGAAAAGGTTGGGGATCCCTGATATAGAACATTTAGAGATTTTATAGCATTAGAGAGAAAGGAGCAGCAGAATTCAGCCTCAGGAGAATACAGGTAGACCCTACAGTCTCAAGCCAGACAGGTGTGTGAGAGTGACCAAGATTAAACCATTTAGGTTGATCAATCAATCAGAACAGAGCTGGAAGGGACCTTGGAGGTCTTCTAGTCCAACCCCCCCCTGCTCAAACAAGTCTTTTCTTAAAAACCGCCAGGGACGAAGCACCCACAACTTTTGAAGGCAAGCCGTTCCACTGGTTAATTGTCCTGACCATTAGGAAGTTTCTCCTTAATTGTCCCAAAGGTGCTTTTTTTTTTTTTTTTCCAAGAGGCAACTGGACTTGTTTTTTCTTTGAAGATGTTTTGCTTCTTATCCAAGAAGTTTTTCCAGCTCTGAAGCTTCTTGGATGAGAAGCGAAACATCTTCAAAGAAAAACCAGAAAGTCCAGTTGCCTCTTGAAAAAGCACCTTTGGGGCAACCATGACCTGGGTGATGGAGAAGCTCCATAGACATTTCTCCTTAATTCCAGGTTGCTTCTCTCCTTGATTCGTTTCCATCTATTGTTTCTTGCCTTCTGGTGCAGTGGAGAATAGCTTGACTCCCTTCTTCTTTGCGGCAGCTCCTCAAATACTGGAATGCTGCTATCATGTCACCCCTAGTCCTTTCTTTTCTCCAGACTGGCCATTACCCAATTCCTGCAGCGGTTCAAGGGTCTTCAAAGTTTAAGACTTGTGGACTTCAACGCCCAGAATCCCTTAGCTTGCATGACTGGAGGGGGAATTCTGGGAGTTGAAGTCCACAAGTCTTAAAGCTGTCAAGTCTGAAGATCCCTGGTCTAGCATGGAGTCCTCAACGTCAGCCATTTTAAGACTTGTGGACTTCAACGCCCAGAATTCCTGAGCTAGCATGACTGGAGGAGGAATTCTGGGCGTTGAAGTCCACAAGTCTTAAAGCTGTCCAGTTTGAAGATCCCTGGTCTAGCATGGGGTCCTCAACGTCAGCCATTTTAAGACTTGTGGACTTCAACGCCCAGAATTGGAACCCAGTCTGGAACCCACATTGCAGTCTGGAACCCACATTACATATCTGATATTAGCACAATTGAGAAAGTCCAGAAATATTTCACAAGAAGAGTTCTCCACTCCTCTACTCGTTGTAGAATACCTTATGCCACCAGACTTGAAATTCTAGAACTAGAAAACCTTGAATTACGCCATCTTCGGTCTGATTTAAGCATGGTATATAAAATCATACATTGCAATGTCCTACCTGTCAATGAATACTTCAGCTTCAACCATAACAACACAAGAGCACACAATAGATACAAACTCAAAGTTAACCGCACCAAACTTGATTGTAGGAAATACGACTTCAGCAATAGAGTGGTCAATGTCTGGAATACTCTACCCGACTCTGTAGTTTCTTCCCCAAACCCCAAAAACTTTAACCTTAGACTGTCTACTATTGACCTCACCCCTTTCCTAAGAGGTCTGTAGGGGGCGTGCATAAGCGCACCAACGTGCCTACCGTCCCTGTCCTATTGTTTCTTATTCTTCTTTTATTTTTCTTATATGTACCCATTTCATGTATTCACAAGTATGTATACACTTATACTTATTATCTTGTAAACAATTGGCAAATCAAATAAATAAAATAAAAATAAAATTCCTGAGCTAGCATGACTGGAGGAGGAATTATGGGAGTTGAAGTCCTCAAGTCTTCAAGCTGTCCAGTTTGAAGACCCCTGCTCCAGGCCTTTGATCATCTTAGTTGCTCTTCTCTGCACTTTTTCCTAAGTCTCAACATCTTTTTTTAAAAAATGGTGAGCAAAACTGGATGTAGTATTCCAGGTGTTGCCTGAGTAAGATTTTATAAAGCGGTACTAATACTTCACATGATTTTGATTC